>NC_089592.1:55992620-56292620 GCF_019320115.1 Miscanthus floridulus | reverse complement strand
TTTCCAATCTTACATTCCCATTCACTCTTTTGCCGTAAACATTCTGATCTGTAGTTGCTGCATTCCCGTACAGAACACTGGGCCTGTTCGGTCCTTTTTGTTTCCTCCGACCAAGGACTGGGGCTGTTGGTATTCTCTGTTACATTGTTCTATCTATACGCACATCGTGCTATTTCGTCTCAGTTTAATCAATTTAGGATGTGTTCTTTCGCCGTTGCTCTGTTCGTTTCACGCAATAAATCAGCTACCGGTTTAGATTCAGACATTCAGTTCATCTTTGGGCACGTTACTTGCTATTTTCGTTGAGATTTTTGCATGCCAGATGTGTACTATTCTTCCTCTGCATTTCTACTTTTCTAGCGATGGAAATCCAGAAAAGGTGATTACTATAGCCATGTACTGTATACCTATAGCCATCAGCTTTTTCCCCACTGGTTTGAACATTCTATTTTTTGCAAAGTTACAGTGTGTGATGTGTCTGATTCACTGATTGTGATCATAAAGCCCAAGATTTGGCCCCAATTAACTGACCATGCCAAGCAGTTACACTTCTGCAGAGTAGCTATGAAGTTGTTACAAGTGTAAGCTCTGGCGCTGGTGGATGCAAGTAGATTTGTTTTTTTTGATATAAATTGCTCGAAATTAACAAGCTGTGCTTAACACCATGTTGCAACTGGCAGCAGCAGTTCAGCAGCCAGCACGGTTTGCATGGGGTCACGGATCATGTTCCCGTGTCTGCTTTGTGATAGAGTCTTCAGCAGTATGATAGTATCTTGTGTAGGTCATCTCTGGCTGAATTGGTCTCGCAATTTTTTTTCCTGGAGTGGTGGATTGTCAGGATTGGGATGCCAAGTACTATATGCGTCTGGTTGATAAGAATGGGGGAGGACTGAACTGAGGGAGTGGTTGCATCATGCTGATGGAGTGTGGTAGTGGTGGTCCTGGTATTCCGTTCTTATGTTTTCGTGGAAGGGCGAGTGGACCATCCTGTTGTTTGATTAGTTCCTTTTGGAATGGATATTGTGGGCCTCAACCGAAGTAAATATGCTTGTGTTTTGGATCTTTGGAGATGGGATGAGCTGGACTTGAGGACTTGTGTTCAAGACTTTAGTTGTAGTTGTAGAAAAGCATCCTTGTTTCTCATACCTCAATAAGGTCTCTGCAAAGGTGTAGTCTAACAGTTGCTTGCCTATCATCTTTTTCTTGTTGACACTGTTGTGCTGGAATGAAGTGTTACTGTGGTTGATATGAAGTGGTTTATTCCTTCTCCTTGTCAATACAATCAACTGGGTTATAAATATTGCATCTGTTTTTTACTACTCATGTGCAGTCCGTCTTTCATCACCTAAGCTTCTTTGTCGATATTATCCATATTTTACTCGCTTCAGAGTTCAGATTCCTAATGCAAGAATTGATGAACTTAGTCAGTCCACTCAATGTATGTAGTCAGTCCACTCAATGTATGTAATTAAACTATTTCAATTTGTTACAATGTAGTGGGCAATTTTGTGATCATTTTTTTGTTTTATTCATCATAAACAAAACTATTTGATACGATTATTGCAAAGACACTTCCATGAAATTGGATTGTTAATGAATGACTTCATTGACTTGACATATATCTATTTCTCCTTTTATATGGTTGTTTATAGTAGGTATATTACGAGTGTTCTAAGATTAATGCATTATCTTTGATAGTGGACATCAAGGTTGGCTGATACTCTGTTTATTCTTTCAGAGGAATTCATTTTGTACAGTGCTAGCTACTTTGATACAAAGGTCTCAACAGGTTAACCTGAGACAAGAATACTGGAACCATGGTTTCAAAATCATATTCAAATCTGCTAGACATGACCTCTGGAGATGGATTTGACTTTCGACAACCTTTTAAATCTCTTCCTCGTGTTGTAACTTCTCCTGGCATTATATCTGATCCTGATTGGGATACAATAAGTGATGGTGATTCAGTTGGTTCAGCATCTTCTACTGAGAGGAAAATAATTGTTGCCAACTTCCTTCCTCTGAACTGTACAAGAGATGAAACTGGGAAGCTGTCCTTCTCATTGGATCATGATGCACTACTCATGCAACTTAAAGATGGTTTTTCAAATGAGACTGATGCTGTGTATGTGGGCAGTTTGAAAGTTCAGGTAGATCCCAGTGAGCAGGACCAAGTTGCACAGAAGCTTCTTAGAGAATATCGATGCATACCTACTTTTCTCCCATCTGACCTGCAGCAGCAGTTCTATCATGGCTTCTGTAAACAACAATTATGGCCACTTTTTCATTATATGCTTCCAATTTGCCTAGACAAGGGTGAGCTATTTGATCGCAACCTGTTTCAAGCCTATGTCCGAGCCAACAAACTTTTTGCAGATAAAGTTATGGAAGCAATCAATACCGATGATGATTGTGTTTGGGTTCATGATTATCATCTCATGCTGCTCCCTACACTCTTGAGGAAGAGGTTGCACCGAATAAAGATTGGTTTCTTCCTTCACAGCCCTTTTCCCTCCTCAGAAATCTACAGGACTCTGCCTGTAAGGGATGAAATCTTGAAGTCACTGCTTAATGCTGATCTCATTGGTTTCCAAACATTTGACTATGCTCGCCACTTCCTATCTTGCTGTAGCAGATTGCTAGGCCTGCATTATGAGTCAAAACGTGGTTACATTGGAATAGAGTATTTTGGCCGAACAGTGAGTCTGAAGATCCTTTCTGTAGGTGTCCATGTTGGTCAGCTTGAATCTGTCTTAAAGTTGCCTGCTACAATTAGTAAGGTTCAAGAAATTGAACAAAGTTATAAGGGCAAGATACTCATGTTAGGTGTAGATGACATGGACATCTTCAAAGGAATAAGTCTGAAATTGCTTGGACTGGAGCTTCTTCTGGACAGAAACCCAAAGCTTAGAGAGAAGGTTGTCCTTGTACAAATCATCAATCCAGCAAGAAGCACAGGGAAGGATGTGCAAGAAGCTATTACAGAAGCTGTATCTGTGGCTGAAAGGATTAATACAAAGTATGGTTCTTCAAGTTACAAGCCTGTCGTCCTAATTGATCACCGCATACCATTTTATGAAAAGATTGCATTCTATGCTGCGTCTGATTGTTGTATCGTAAATGCTGTGAGGGATGGCATGAACTTAGTACCATATGAGTATACTGTTTGCCGACAGGGAAATGAGGAGATTGATAAACTCAGAGGTCTTGACAAAGACACCCATCACACAAGCACACTTATTGTTTCAGAGTTTGTGGGTTGCTCCCCATCTCTTAGTGGTGCTTTCAGGGTAAATCCCTGGAGTGTCGATGATGTGGCGGATGCCTTGTGCCGTGCAACTGATTTGACTGAATCTGAGAAACGGCTGCGGCATGAAAAGCATTATCGCTATGTCAGTACTCATGACGTTGCTTACTGGGCACGCAGCTTTGCTCAAGATCTGGAAAGAGCATGCAAAGATCATTACAGCCGAAGGTGTTGGGCTATTGGGTTCGGTCTGAATTTTAGAGTTATTGCTCTTTCTCCTGGCTTCAGAAAGCTGTCTTCGGAGCACTTTGTTTCTTCTTATAACAAGGCTTCTAGAAGAGCAATATTTCTTGATTACGACGGCACACTTGTGGCCCAGTCATCAATCAACAAAGCTCCAAGTGAAGAAGTCATTTCCATTCTTAACACCTTATGTAATGACCCAAAGAACGTTGTATTTATAGTAAGTGGACGAGGACGTGATTCCCTTGACGAGTGGTTTTCTCCATGTGAGAAGCTTGGTGTAGCTGCAGAACATGGCTATTTTATCAGGTATGCCAGGCAAAAGCTGTCTCATTATTGTTTACACGGACACACACCATTGTATCCTTTTCTCAGGATGTGATGAACTATGTATGTGTTTTCAGATGGAGCAAGGAAGCTGCATGGGAGTCAAGCTATTCAAGTCCGCAGCAAGAATGGAAGCACATTGCTGAACCTATCATGCAGGTATACACAGAGACAACAGATGGATCTTCAATCGAGTCAAAGGAAAGCGCTCTAGTATGGCACTATTTGGACGCAGACCTTGATTTCGGTTCCTTCCAAGCAAAGGAGCTACAGGATCATCTTGAGAGGGTGCTATCAAATGATCCTGTTGTTGTAAAGTGTGGTCATTATATTGTAGAAGTGAAACCGCAGGTATATTCCCTTTGAAGTCATAAACAGTATCATTTCACTTCCCTATTGGTTACATCTCGTACTAAACAACTTTACTCATGCAGGGTGTTAGCAAGGGTCATGCTGTCAACAAGCTGGTTCAAACACTGGTCAACAACGGGAAGGCACCGGATTTCCTGATGTGCGTCGGCAATGACAGATCTGATGAGGACATGTTTGAATGCATCAACAGTATGACCTCCAATGATGTCTTATCACCCACAGTACCAGAGGTGTTTGCCTGTTCAGTTGGTCAGAAGGCCAGCAAGGCAAAGTATTACGTGGACGACACCAGTGAAGTAATCAGATTGCTCAGGAATGTAACCCGCATCAAATCGCAGCGGGAGGACGTCAATGCCAGCCATGTGCGTGTGACCTTCAGAGATGTAGTCGATTACGTGGACTAGGCACCACCAGTTTGTTACCCGAAATTATTAGCTGCGAAGCATGTAAATTCCACTGTCTTCTGTCTCTCAATGGTTCATTCTAGGAGGGTGTGTTAATCCAGAATTCTAGTGTAGCCGGCATGAATCGTCACCATTACATGAACAGCGGAAATGTGTGCTGAAGTTCTCCCTTTCGAGGTTCAGGTGATGTGTAGGCAATTTTGGTAGGGAAGGGGGAGCTGTTGCTGGAGGTTCGCATTGAAAGCGACGCCTCTTCTTCAAACAGTCATTGGTTGTCTGAATCTATTCTCATGCTGCTATATTGATGATTGTGTTGGATCTAAAATTTCTCTCTAGGTGAATTTGCAGCTCACCATTTAGCGCACTCGATTCATGGGTTTCTTTTTCACCAAGAAAAGAACGTTCTTCATTCATCACTCGGAAATACGATTGCGATACTCAGCAGAATGTTCTAAATTGTCAATTGGTTTTCTACTGCCTCTGGTAACACTGTAGCTCCACTATTAGCGATGAAATATGTAACACCATTGACCAAGGCAAATATTCATTCCTTTGCTCTTGATGATTATAACCTATGCATTTTTGTTGTGATTTTTAATTAATAAATGATGTAATGAACTATTGAATAATTTTTGAATTATTTGATTTTGAGCATTGAAGAAATATGAAAAATACTGATTATAGCCATGCGTATGTTGATTGTTTTAATGAATACAAAGTAATGGGCCTAGAAATATGTGCCCCATATCTTTATATATTTATTTGAGTATTTGAAAATTTCCTTGGCGACATGTTTTTGTATATATTAATTATGAATGTTCACGGTTTTTTTAAAAATCGCTAAATGAAATACTTTTCTCTATATCTCGCTATAGCTTTTCATAACTTATGTTCTAGAACAGGCTACCACTAAATGTCATAGTTCGTGATTTAAAACCTTGCTCAACACTCAACACATATAGGATCTGATTAGTTTGCATTAGGCCACAACACAACATAAGCCAACATAAACATATGCAGTGTCTTCGTGTTTAGTTGTCCTGCATAGGTAAGTCATATTTGATAAAATTGTATTTGTTTATCTATATTTTATTGTACATAGTCACCAAATATTAGAGGTCTCATGTTTCTTGTAAAAACCAGAGAATATAAAAGTATTTTATTTAGAGTGTCCACCAGCTTATACAAATATGCATTGGTTAATACATAAAATCTAGCATATTAAGCTAATATTACATTGGCTTACTCTGAACACTGTGTGTCGGGTACATAAATCCGCGGTCCCTCGTAGACCGGCTTTCACGCCAGGGCTCGACCCAGGAGGACGACTTCTTTTCTTCTGGACCGGCCCAAGAGCCTGAATTCGACAAACCGAAGCACTCGCTTCGGACCCTGGCCGCCTTCGGCCCATCTTACAGACCGGAGCACTCGCTTCAGGCCCTGGCCGCCTTCGGCCCATCTTTCCGACCGGAGCACTAGCTCAGGCTTAGGCCAACTCCGAAACGGCCTCTCCGATCGGAGCGCTAGCGTCAGGTCCCGGCTGCCTTCGCACGGCCTCCGCTCGGAAAGCCTGACCCAAGGACCACCTGCAACTCCGACCCCGCGACCGGGCTTGTGGGAAGCATGCTTACCGCTCCTCTCCAACCGCGCACTAAGAGCCGACTGGAGCCATCCGACCGGAGGCTCCCCGTTCGGAAGGAACCAGAAGACGTGCAGAGAAAGGCAAGGCATGGCTCACAAGTCAAAACCACTGTACCAGGGACCATACACTGCGTGAAACAGTGCTCTACAGCCACCCTGACACAGTATTGTAGGGGCCGCTAGAAACTCCCATATGGTAAGCCCCCCGTGTGTCTCTGGACATCGATCGCAGTATGGGCTCCAGGATTTGCCATACCGGGTGAACATAGCGCGGCCCCTCACATGCCACTAGTCATCAAGAAGTATTTTGCAGGTACCGGCGTCATCCTTCCTGAAGAAGATAGCTTGACCTCTCGTGCACATCTGACATCCTACAACGACATCAACAGTGTTGGGGGCGTCAACCATTATCCAGTTTCCATCACCGTAGGCAACAAGGCTTAGAAACATCCGTACTCTCTCCCTCTCACCTGTAAAGCCATCCCCTTCATCTATAAAAGGGGATGCGCTCCCTCCAATAAGGAGAGGGTTCGACAGATCGACTTCTTCAAGCTTAGACTCACTAGATAGACATCAACACTCCCAACCGTAGGACCACCCAGTTCCGACCGCGACCCTTCCGGTCGGAGCCAACTGAACCTCTTGTACACCTCCTTTCTCCTTCTTGTTTGTAACCCCACTATAGACTTTGAGCACCTGGGCTCGGGATTAAAGTCACCGACCGACCCACACTAGACGTAGGGCACGTTGCCTGAACTAGTATAAATCCCATGTCATTGAGTGGTAGGCCACCTCCGATCACAACGTACAGCAAAACTACAAATATTTACTAAGTTGGTCACATTCTGCAGCGACAGTTGGCGCCGTCCGTGGGGAAGCGCTGTACGTTCAACACTTTTTTGGTCATCGGATGGCCCATTTTTCCACCACCCCCACCGTGGCAGGCTCAAGCGATACGATTCGCTTCGGCTCGATGGAATTTCCCGCACTCTCGCTCGCCGGGATGCAGGTTTCGCCTGTCTTCGAGCCTTCGCAGGCCTTCCATTTTGGAAGCCTGGACTTCGCCGCCGACCGGCTCGGCGTACTCCACCTCTGCGAGGAGACTCGCGACCCGGCACCCGTCGGAGGGATGTCCTTCATCGACTCTGGGACGCGCGACTTCGACGGCGCGGCATCTGTGCTTCATTCTGAGCAAACTCTCTGCTCAAACCCCGCCGTGAGTAATATACATGCTGTTATTTACTTACTACGCTCTATCTTCCACCAAATACCCGATGGGTTACCGTTGTCCCCGTCGCAGCCGCCATACGGCCGGTTCCCCTATGGCCTCGCGTCTTCCGCGGGCGCATACGCCCGGGGACTCCAAAAGGTGCTAGCGCCGCACCCTCTCACGTTCTGAGTTCGTGGGGATGGCGAGCTATGCTCCCACCTGTTTCCTCGACATCATGGATGACGACATTGGGAGCGACGGCTCTAGCATCGATGATGTGGCGCCTAGCCACCGTCGGTCCTGAGAGTACGCTGTGGCGGATGCCCCGGAACGGCCGCTAGGGGTAACAGAGTCCTTCCAGACCCACGCCCCACCGGGCCCTCACGCGGAGACCCCCGAGCTCACACGTGTGCACAGGGAGGACCTACGATGACAGTGGCCACATCAGCCACCAACTGCACCAATGCGCTCGGCACACCACACTACGCCCCGTGTGCATAGACCGGCAAGTGGCGCTCGGGGTCGTGCCCGTTAGCCCCAGCGTAATGCCCTGGTTCAGGGGACCGACCCCCCCACAATTCGCTCAGGCCAGTCAGAACATTGCCGCCGCGATAATGCTCCTACGTGACCTGCCCGAGCCGAACGACCCTTGCGGATGGGCAATCCACCAGAACCTCCGGGCACTGTTGGAGACCATCGCCGTTCAACAGGCGGAGTACTCCGTATCGCAACGCCGACTCGTGACCTCGCTCCCCGTTCGGGGAACAGGGACGCAACAGATGGGGCACTACACCCTATCATCGCCACAACCACTGATCACGGCACAAGAAGCCACAACCGCTCCTCGTCTTGACTTGACGACCGCCCCATGCCGACCGCCTATCTACGCGTGGCTCTGGCCGAACCAAGACGCGCGCAGCGTCGACCGGAGTCCCAGCCCTGACAGCCTGGAACCACGGACCTTTGTTCAACACCCCCAGCAAGCGCCTTTTCCGCCGCGCTTCAATGGGGGCCATGACAAAGGTAAGGCCAGGCACCAGGATCAAGACGAGGGCCCCTCCACGCAGAGGGGAAAAAAGAACAGAAAGGATCGCCGCCAACCGGCTAACTTTGCGTCGGTCACCGCGGTCGATCACGCGGGCACACAGCCCCAGCAAGACCCTCCGGGCCACTTTCACAAGCTCATGGAGAGCCCGTGCACCAACCACAACTATCTCATCAACCACCTCTACAAGGACTGCCAGCTCCTCAAGCGCCTGCAGAGGTAGACTGGTAGGCCAAAGGAGGAAGAAGACGGGGAAGCAGCAACCGAAGAAGGGGGCGGAACGGGCAAGGATCTAGACGACTAAAGTGATCCGACCGGAAGCCTACCGACTGAAGAACGACGACGATGACGCCCTCTCCGTGGACCTTGGAACAACTATGTCTTTTACTCTTTTCCTAAGTTTCAGTCTTACCTTTACTTAGCGAACGCTCCTATAAGAGCACCCTGATCCAAACACTTTTCGGCTTGGGGCGCTCGGGGGCTCCACTAGGGGGTTCTACTACCCCTCTGTTTTTGTTTTTACCTTAAGTACTCTTTTACTTTCGCATGGAGAAACTCCTTCCTACCCAAACGAAAGGGCAGTTCGTTCCTTTGTTTTACCTTACGTAGCTTTGCTTTGAAACATTCTGACTGATTGCACCCCGCCTTTTCCTATGGTTACGATCGGCTGAGCCTTGCGGGCCACACCCTGGGCTTGCAAAGTTGTAGCCTACGGAACAAACGGGTAGGTACGAGAAAGAAAGAAATTTAAAACAAAATTATGCTAAGGCAAAACTAAGGAACGAAAGGGAACAAGCTTCCTCGAACGGAGCAACTCCATCACAAGAACAAAAACCAATTGCAGTCATTAAAACGCACCACAAACGTCTTACATGGGGGCTTCCCCACAAACTTAAAACTTTTTACGTTTACTAACTAAATTATATTTTGCAAGCTACTAAACCGACCCGGCGGCATCTGCTGGCGGCGCGACCGACGAAGGCATAGGCTGCTCACCCCTTGGCGGCACGATGTTCGGCTCGACCGAGGCTGAGGTGACATTTCCCCCCAAACCAGGCTCCAGGCTATCTGCAGGCTCGGAAGCATTCTCTCCACACATGCTTCGGGCCATGTCTTGACGGCAAACGTCCATCACCCACTCGGTAGAGACTTGCTCTGACACCGACCACACGTGCAGCAGAAAGCTCACCCCAATGGATTGGATATCCTCTATGCTCAGACCTTTAGCATACCCACTGCAGATAGCGTCGAAGTCTAGGTTCGGGTGGTGCGTTGCCACCGAGGTCAGCACCCTCGACGCTCCATAAAACAGCCTGCTCCTGACGAGGTCCTTGAACGCGTCTGGGACCTCCGCCAGTTGGACCGCGGGTGCGCTGGTACTTGGTGCTGACCCAAAGATTTCCGAGATGACGAGCCGGGCAACGTTGCGGATCTGGTCGAGATCCCCTTTGAGAGTACATCGCTCTTCACGGGACTTGGCCAGCTCCTCGGTGTTCCGGCTGAGGTTCGCCTTGGACGTCTCTAGGTCTCGCTCTAGCGCCTTCACCCTTTCACCCAGCTCTGGAGGAAGGGCGACAAACTCAGAAACAGGCTGAGGGAAAAATCAACGCCATGAGAAAACAAAAGGGTATGCACCAATGTGAGAGGCCTCAAGGGTGGAGAAATCCTCTGCCTGTTGGGCCACCTGCTCGTGTAGCCGGGCACCCGCATCTTCCATCCCCATCACCTGGCTCTGAAGCATGAGCACTTCATGATCCACCTCCGACCGGACCCTCTGCTCTGCCTCTAGGGCCTTCTGTGCCCTCTCCAGGGTGGCCCGCTCTGGCTCAAGGGCCGCCAGGGCCTCTTGAAGCGCCGCCTCAGTATTGGCTAGGGACGTCCGTAGCCCCACCTCAATCTCCTCATGGCGGGCCTTCGCTGCCTCGAGCCCTTGCTTGACAGCAGTCGCCCGCTCCACCGCACGCTGCCCTTCCGCTCGCGCCACGGCCGCCTGAAAGCTCTAGTTTGGTTTTGGTTAATTGATGAAACCCTAAGTGCTAACCTAGTTTATCAAAGTGATTATGAGATAGGTAGCACTACTCCAAGTGATGAAGCAATGACGAAGATCATGACAAAGGTGATAGCATGGTGATGATCAAATGCTTGAACTTGGAAAAGAAGAAAGAGAAAAACAAAAGGCTCAAGGCAAAGGTATAAAATGTAGGAGCCATTTTGTTTTAGTGATCAAGACACTTAGTGAGTGTGATCACATTTAGGATAGATAGCCGTACTATTAAGAGGAGTGAAACTCGTATCGGAATACGGTTATCAAAGTGCCACTAGATGCTCTAACTCATTGCATATGCATTTAGGATCTAGTGGAGTGCTAACACCCTTGATAATATTTGTGAAAATATGCTAACTCATGTGCACAAGGTGTTTGCAGGGTTGAGATGGGTTTGGGTCCCTCTCTCCCTCCCGCCGAGCTTGCGAGGCGGGATTCGGCGCTTTTGGAAAAATGAAATATCTATTTTCTATTGCGTCGGATGCAAAATTCTTGGTGGTTGGCACACTTAAGCAAGGGTGAAGAAGTTAGAGTTGAAATGGAGTTGGTCGAAATGATGCTGGCGTCGGTCTACTGACCGGACGCTGGGTCACTCAGCGACCGAACGCTGAAGGGCTGTGTCCGGTCGAGCTGTCAGACGGCACAGTCGCTGGGGTTGAGCACCGGACGCTGGTCTGCGTCCGGTCAAGGTGGACCGGACGCATCCGGTCGAAAAAATATGCCTCGGGGAGCTTACTGGAAACGACCGGACGCTGGGGCTTCAGCGTTCGGTCAGTTTTGACCGGAGCGTCCGGTCAGCTTCGTAGCCGTTGAAATCTGACGAACAGCGTTTGAAGCAGGTGACGCGTGGCGTCCATCGGGCGACCGGACGCTGAGGGCCAGCGTCCGGTCAGTATGACCGGAGCGTCCGGTCAGAGCGCGTTTTGCCCAGTGAAGGGGTATAACGGCTCTATTTGATGGGGGCTCTATTTATAGCCCCATGGCCGGCTCAAAGGATAACTCTTGCACATTTTCATTGACATAGCAACCTTGTGAGCTTAGCCAAAGTCCTCCCACTCATCTCCATCATTGATCCATCATCATTGTGAGATTGGGAGAGAATCCAAGTGCATTGCTTGAGTGATTGCATCTAGAGGCACTTGGTATTCGTGTTGCACTACGGATTTCGCTTGTTTCTCTTGGTGGTTGCCACCACCTAGACGGTTGGAGCAGCGGTGAAGGATCGGCACGAGTTGGTGATTGTTCGTGGCCGCCTTCAGTGATTGTGAGGGGAGTTGTACCTTCCCCGGCGGAGTGCCGAAAGGTAACTCTAGTAAATTGCTCATGTCATTGAGTTACCTCACTTGTGGGTCGGTTCTTGCAGTGTCCTATCGTGTGGACGAGGTTTGTGAAACACCTCTTAGCCGCCGAACCACCAAGTGTTGGTCGACACAACGGGGACTAGCGTGTTGGCAAGCACGTGAACCTCGGGAGAAAAATCGGTTGTCTCTTGTCATTTGCATTCTCCCGGTGATTGGCTTGATCTTCATCTTGTGATTGGTTCATCCCCTACACGGCGGTATAATCACCCTACTTACTTGTTTACATTCTTGCAAACTAGTTGATACAAGCTCTTTAGTGTAATTAGAATTGAGAGCTTGCTTTATTATTTACATTCATCTAGTTGAGCTCTTTGGAGTAGCAAGTTTGTGTGCCTAAGTAATCATTGCAACTAGAATTGTCGTATAGGTGGCTTGCAACCCTTGTAGAGCTAGAGCAAGTTTGCATTACGCTATTTGTCATACTAATCAAATTGCTCTAGTTAATTTGTAGATTTTTAAATAGGCTATTCACCCCCCTCTAGCCATATTAGGACCTTTCACCGCCTCGGCCGTCCGGACTTGGGACTCGTGGCAAGCGAACTCCGCCCAGCGCTCTAGCTCGGCCGTTCGGGCGTGTTCCATCCGGAGGAAGTATGACTTGCGGGACGACACCTTCCTTATTTCCTGTGAAGAACAAGCATGCTAAAAACAACCGACGAAAAGATTCAAAGGGCAAGGATAAGTACCAAAAACTCACCTCCGTGGCGAGCTGTAGGTCGACCTCAACCAGCTGTCGAGCAAACTAAGCCTGCTTCCAAGCACTATCAAGCTTCACGGACAGCTTGGTGAGTTCGGACACCGTGGCATGCCCTTGCCCCCTGAAAATGTCCTAGAGCTGGCGCTCCCGGGAATCCCGGAGGACGAACCTCACCTTCGATGGGTCCTCGGGGAAGGGCCACTCCAGGTCACCCTCCGATGAACCACCGGAGGGCCCAGCCTCCGACCGGACCACCACCAGCTCTCGCGGGGACACCACTGGTTCCGCCACGGTATCCGCCTCGTCGTCAGATGAGATTTCCACCACCACATTCGCATGGGACGCCACCGGGCATCCCAACTCAGTCCTGGCCACACTTCCCTCCAGCGCCTTCGGCTCCGACGGTAGGGATAGGTCATGCAGCCCTCCACCCGGCGAGATAGGGAGTTCGCTCTCCCTCGTCTCCTCCACCGCGACTGCCGAAGAAGGGGCCGCGAGCGTCACCTCCGCCGTCGGCACTGGGATCGCCACCAACACCGACGCCACCGCTATCACCTTATCAGCAGCCCCCCGGGGGCAACGCCCCTAGGAAGGAAGGCCTTGTTGCCACCACCCCGATGCCACCTTCACTCGCCGCCACACGCTGCAGTGTGGGCCTCCAAACCTCCTGCATGGGGGTCAGGGCGATGCTCAACCCCGACATCGCCCGACCGCTGACAAAAATCATGGGTAAGCCACACTCCAAAAAGACTCGACCAGCAAGAATCAAAGAAGCAACTAAAGGAAACATACCGGGTGGCGAGCGGCACGACCCTGGAAGGCAGGCTCCGACGACCACGGACCTATGGGCCAAGGACCGCTCCTAGGCTACGACCCACACCCCCTCGCTTCGAACGGAGTTGGAGTCCTCCCAACCGGCTCCTTCTCGGCCTACGGGTCGCTGCGACCTCTGGCTCGGGACTCCCCGACCGGAGCAACGGATGGGGCATCCTCCGACTGCAAGTCACGTATCGACCGGGCGCTAGTCTGCCCCTCAGACCGCCCGGACTGCTTGACTACAGCCATGATAGGCAAGGCCTCCTTCAGCTACAAGTCCATCATTGGCACCAGGTTCCGTCACTACATGAGCGCCCTGTCCGCTCCTCAGACCACTTGGCTTGCTCAGCCGCGCTCGCCACAGACGATGACGGGGCCAATAACGCCGCCAAAGGGTGCGGTGACCACGACCGCTTCACCGCTCGCTCACCAATGATGTCCGCACTCGCTGCGCGCTTCCTCGACGCAGGAACCGCCGCACGCCGCGCGGCCTCCTGCTGACCACCAGCGGACGTCGCCGCAGGGCCGCAACGATCCACCGAGGTCACTACGACCTCCCGACTCTCCTCCTTGTCGGAGAAGACCATGTCATCCAAATCCGTAGGAGGATCCTCTAATGCGAGTTTCGACTCGACGTCGCTCCTATGTTCCCTGGCCCTTATGCGCCGGGCGACCTCCTTCTTCTTCTCTTCCTTCCGTCGAACCTCCTCAGTTCTTTTCTTCTTCCGGGTGTCTGCCGCCTCCTTCTGAGCGGCTTGCCGGGCCTAGCCCTCTGGTCCCTTGGGAAGGTGTGGCTAGGACTTGTACTTTCTGAGCCCCTACGGAACGTACGACCCCTAATCAAGAAATGAGAAAAGCAGAGAAAAATGCACAGATTAGAGAAGGGAACGAACCAGGCGGGACACGATTGAAGAGTTGAAAGGTATGGGCCTCCCTTCAACCCTCTCCTTCAGCCTCAGCTGTAGCACCCAGCCAATGCGACTCCAGACCTCGTCGTCCGGTAGATCCTCCAATGACATACGGTCCGGGTCCAAAAGGCCGTCGTACATCCACATCGGCCGCACCCTCTCCACCAACAGCATGACCCGACTATGGTACAGGGTGTGAAACACCTACACCCTGTTGAGACTGCTCTTCACGAGCTTCCAGAGCTCCGCCTCGATGACTCCCACCTTGTGCTTCTCCTTCTTGGCGTAGCCCCACGACCAACTTTCTTTTTTCTCTGACCTCCTGCCGATGAACACCAGGAATGGCGCTGCCGCCGAATTCCTGATGTAGAACCACTCCCCATGCCACCCCCAATTGGAGTCATAGGGGAGGTACCTGGGATACGAGTCTCCCACGCTCGACTTCCTCTGCAGGGCGAATCCTCCCACTGGCATGATCTTAGCCGAGTCCCCCGCCGTCAAGACTCTCAGGGAGAAGAGCCACCGAAAGAAATCCACGTGCGGCTCCATCCCAAGAAATGCCTCGCAGACAGTAACGTAATCGGCGAGATGCAGCACCCCCGTCGGATTGAGATGCTGTAGCTCCAGGCCCCACTCGTTGAGAAGCCCGTGTAGGAACCAGTGCGCGGGATATCCCAAACCGCGCTCATGGAAGGTAAGGAATGGAACCACCTCGTCGGGACAAGGTTGTGGGAACTCCTCCTTTCTAGGGACCCTCTAGTGCGCCACCTCCTGCGGTGGCAGAAACCCCTTCTAGACGAAGGCCTCCAGCACTGACTTCCTCACGGTGGATGACTTCCAGTCCGACATCCTCACCCTGGATTGCAAAAAAACTAGTAAGTTCTTCTCTTCCTCTCTCACCCTCTGCCTTCTCTTTCCTAGAGACCACCATGACTCTTAGGGATGCTCACGGCAAGAATAGCTAGAGGGCGATAGAAGAAGAAGAACAGGCAAAAGAATGGAGCGAAAACCTCTCCCTGCTCCTACTTAAAAGGAAAGGGACGACGGTTAGGGAAGGACGCGCCAATCGGGGAAGGTAGAACGATGGAGCGAGAGTTTCTCTCTCTTTTTTCCATTTAATGCAGATGGGATGCCCCCTGACCGACGGGACGTGCCCAACACGACAAAACGGCTCCTGATCAGGCGGGACGTGACCAGGACATGGCCCACCAGTACCGCATGACCAACCACTACCGCACGTCAGGCATGAAAACCGAAGCGCCACCACATGCGGACAACTCCTTGTCTCCCCAGGCCAGACCTAGAGAGATCCAACAGTGAAATCTCCATCGGGATAAATCAACCGGCTTCCTGAGTTGATCGATTCACCCAGGATAAGCACCTGAGATAAAGGTTCTGGCTAGACGACTGGAGCTCTTCGAACCCCGTCTCTCAGGTCACCAAGGTAAGCATGTGTTCATTAGAATAAAACTGTTCACACAAGGGCTAACCCACGATTGACAAGCACAGGTCCCGGTCGGACGTCTCCGACTGAAGCTCTTCGAACCCTGTCACTCCAGTCGCCATGGCCAGACCTAGAGAGATCCAACAGTGAGATCTCCACCAAGAGAGATCAACCGGCCTCTTAAGTCAATTGATTCACTCAGGATAAGCACCGGGACACAGGTAGGAAGCAAAGGGACGCCCCATGTGGACCACGCTGACTCCATCACAAACGACAAGCACGGGTCCTGATTGGACATTTCCGACTGAAGCTCTCCGAGCCCTGTCACTCAAAACTATCAAAGGTAAACACTGTAAAAACCCCTCTATTTCTTTATAATCATTTCATACATCCATACGCGCATTTCATACCATACGCCTAAACCCCTCGGACGGTTAGGGCATGAACTGCCCAGGGGCTCGGGAACTAAGCATCGCACATGCAGTGAAATGCATCAAAACATTCCGTGATTGCGTCACGAAGCGGCTGCCTCATTTGATATGAGCAACCAAAACAGAGCCAGGGGGAGAAAACCGTAGATGAGCCCCGTGCGGCCCTCGCCTAGTTTGGTAGACTGGGTCATCTCAACCTTCTCTTTCGATCTTGAACCTCTCGCCAAGCCCACAGAATCTCCATCGAGGGGAGGCCGAAAGGCCACCTAGGCTTGGTCTCCGGAACAACCTAGGCATCTGTCGGGTTGTAGGTAAAGGAGTAGTTGAATGTCACAAGAGGGCTATGTCGACCCCGTCATGAACGATGGACCCGGATTCCACTCGATCACACCAGTTAACAACTCACTGAGCTAGTCTTTCAAGCCCGAGCGATCGGGACAGGAGATGAAACTCAGCCCCTCTGGTTGTGAGGAACCGAGGATGGGGTAAACGCACATAAACTCACATCGACCCCTATGAAGGCCCGACAGGGCATGGGGGCTCAAGAAAAATGCCAAGGACGACGACCTCGAACTCGCCAGATCCACGACTACGACTCGTCCGGTTCCCGACATGCACCGACACCTGGACCTGCGAGCATCGCCTCATCCGATCTTTTACAAAACTAACAATGTCTTCGTAACGGCTTCAGACAGCTTCACTGCGCTCCAAAGAAACCCTAGGACCGTGACCTCGAACTCGCGTCGACATGATTGGCGACATCCGGCTATGGCTCGTGGGACCTGCGACTCCTAAACTCGCGTAACAACTTCACTAACTAAAACTAACTCTCTTGATCCACTACGCACACCGATGCCTAGGTCTACTCGCACTTCCACCTCGATCCTATCCACGGCACGCACTGATGCCATGGACCGTTCATGACTCTGACTCACCCAACCCCATGGCGCGCAATGACACTGTGGTTAAACAAAAAACCTCCCCCACTGGCAAACGCAGAACCCCCCAACCGGTTCTGCCCGAACCGCCCGGGGGCTCAGGGGCTACACCCGCGGGTGCGCTCGTGCGCACCCGTCGGCAAGACAAAAATCCCCTGGACGATTCTGCCCAAAATCACCCGGGGGCTCAGGGGCTCCTATCGGGTTCATAAACCCTGGGGTCCCTCGTAGACCGGCTTCCATGCTAGGGCTCGGCCCTAGGAGGATGACTTCTTTTCTTCAGGACCGGCCCAAGAGCCTAAATTCAACAGACCGAAGCACTCGCTTTGGACCCTGGCCGCCTTCGGCCCATCTTACAGACTGGAGCACTCGCTTCAGGCCCTGGCCGCCTTCGGCCCATCTTTTCGACCGAAGCTCAGGCTTAGGCCAACTCTGAAATGACTTCTCCAATCGGAGCGCTAGTGTTAGGTCCCGGTTGCCTTCGCACGGCCTCCGCTCGGAAAGCCTGACCCAAGGACCACATGCGACTTCGACCCCACGACCAGGCTCGTGGAAAGCATGCTCACCGCTCCTCTCCAACCGGCGCACTAAGAGCCGACTGGAGCCATCCGACTGGGGGCTCCCCGTTTAGAAGGAACCAGAAGACGTGCGGAGAAAGGCAAGGCATGGCTCACAAGTCAAAACCACTATACTAGGGACCATACCCTGCACGAAACAGTGCTCTACAGCCACCCTGACAGAAAGTATTGTAGGGGCTGCTAGAAACTCCCATATGGTAAGCCCCCCGCATGTCTCTGGACATCAATCGCAGTATGGGCTCTAGGATTTGCCATACCGGGTGAACATAGCGCGGCTCCTCACATGCCACTAGTCATCAAGAAGTATTTTGTAGGTACCGGCGTCATCCTTCCTGAAAAAGATAGCTCTACCTCCCGTGCACATCTGACATCCTGTAGCGACATCAACAGTGTTGGGGGCGTCAACCATTATCTAGTTTCCATCACCGTAGGCAGCAAGGCTTAGAAACATCCGTACTCTCTCCCTCTCACCTGTAAAGCCATCCCCTTCATCTATAAAAGGGGATGCGCTCCCTCCAACAAGGAGAGGGTTTGACAGATCGACTTCTTCAAGCTCAGACTCACTAGATAGACATCAACACTCCCAACCGCAGGACCACCCAGTTCTGACCGCGACCCTTTCGGCCCGAGCCAACCGAACCTCTTGTACACCCCCTCCTTTCTCCTTCTCGTTTATAACCCCACTATAGACTTCGAGCACCTGGGCTCAGGAATAAAGTCACCGACCGACCCACACTGGACGTAGGGCACATTGCCTGAACTAGTATAAATCCCGTGTCATTGAGTGCTAGGCCACCTCCGATCACAACGTACATCAAAACTATAAATATTTACTAAGTTGGTCACATTCTGCACCGACACTGTGAAAACATGCTTAAGACTTATGCAGGCAACTAAATATCGGCGTTGTAGTGCCGCGGACGTTCGGACGGACGCCCGCGCCTGCACCCCGACCCACCCAACGCGGCGTCTATGCCCACCCGACCCCACACATTGTCTATGCCCCCGCTTGACCCCACGTGGCGTCTACGTCGTGCCTGACCCCTCGCGCCCCCTCCAGCAGCTACAACAGGCAGGTCACATTGTAATATATGCAATACCCGATCTACTTTTGAAACATCCAGATGCAACACTTGCAATATATGTCTGAAGACCAATGAAACACTTGAAACATGAGTATAAAACAATTGCAAAAGCACATGAAAACACTTGAAGACCATTGCAAACATATGCAACATTCAGATAAAACACTTGCAACATATGTGTGAAAAATATGCAACATGCAGATAAACACACTTGCAACATACGTCTGAAAAATAGATAAAATATTGGGAACAGAAGTTTGCAACATATGTGTGCAACCATTCCAACATATGCAACATCCTGATCTACTTTTGCAATATCCATACGAAACACTTGTGTTTTCAGCGCAACATCTACTTACTACTTGGATGATTGGAGGCTCGTCGACGCGGAGCTCAATGCCGCGAAGTGGCGCGCAGCTCCGGTTGAGAAGGCCACTCCGGTGGAGATGGAGGCCGGCGCTGTGGATAACGCCGCGGCGGAAAGTTGGCCTGGTGGAGAGGAAGGATGGCGGGTGGCGGCGCTAGAGCATGGTAGAAAGAGAGGACGGCGGTTGGTTGGACACGGTGGCGCGGCGGTGTGGTCGCGCTGGAGCATGCACGATGGAGAGCTTCACAGTGGCATTGTCGCGCTGGAGCACGCGTGCGGCGGTGCGGACGCGACGGTGGTGCGGTGAATGGAGAGGAATAGACGACGGGCTGGTTGGGGGCGAGCAGATACACAAGTGGAGATTTGAGCCGTTTGTCTGGTGTCATTGGCCCATCAAAGACAGCATTTGAACGGACGAACGTCCTTAGCTCAGCAATACCGACTAAATATAGGTAAGCTGCACTACACAAGCCTGAATACACCATAATATAGGCAACGAGTTGGACCCATATATGCTTGCAATCTCCATACACCATGCTTAGGTCGTTTAGCGAGTTGTACGGGGTATTGTACCACGTAATTTTGCTCTCCAATACCTCTATATATTTCTTTTTGTCCAAAACTCCAAGTTCTCTCAGTCCATCGTGCTTCTGACACAGTTTGAAACACATGATTTTATCTCTAATCTTACATACCGACTAAATCCTGTGAAAATTCTGCCACTCAAAGGGAGCCCTCGAATTCTATTGGCATGCGCGTTCAGAAGGGATTTCCTTGTCGAAAGCAACATCATTTGTCGTTATGTACTGACCTTTACCGCTAAGAATTCTGGTTGGTAGCCAGATCACAGCGCCTATTTGGCACGGGTTTATCTGGTTTTTTGTTACACTATACGTAGAAGCTAAAATCCATAGTAAAGGAAAAAAATAGTGGTTTTATTGACACCTAGTTTACTTCAAAAGTTGTTTTTTTCTGTAGTACTCGGAGGAGCTAGAGTGACTAGAGCTTCGCCAAATAGAGCCCCACAGTTGCTTAAGTAATAAGAACTCAACATGATCAATCAACCATAAAAATTCTACAAGTCGTGCAAAAAGACACACATTATACTGTCTCCAACAACCGCGATCCAAAATACAAGACCCATTCGTACTTTGGGTAGCGCTACAGGCAAATGGTCCAATATCTATTTTTGGTCTTCTCCACCAGCAAGATCCAAAAGACAACCCTTTTTACAAATGGGTCTACAGGAGAGATGATACTCAGATTTGTTTTATGCCTCTCCTGGCACTTAAAATGGGTCTTCCATATATATACTCTGTTGGAGGCTATATGTATTGTGTTAGAGACCTATTTTAGGTTTGGGTTCCGCAATGAGTCTCCTATTGAAGACAACCTTATCACTTAGGTTTGCTAGCTGTCACACCGGAACAAAAGCTTTGGTCACCATTACATGAACTCAGTGTCCAAGGTACATTATATATTTTTATGCCATGACCACAGAACATAGTAGCACTTGCTACACAAAGTTCTTTTATTTATTTACTAGAAAACCTGGGCGCGACGTTCACCGCGCCATCTTTGATGACCCATACTTTTTTCTGGCTATGGGTAAACGATAAAGTACTGAGCTCAATAAAAAGCTATAGGGTGTTAGATATCTTGTCGAGTTGTTTACAAAAATGAAGGAGCAATACAAGATTGATGAAGACGTGAATCCCTGAGCTTTAGTATGATTTGTTGTACTTATAGTAATTAAAATGCATTTCATCTAAAATTGAATATTTGGTGAAATTTAACAAGACTTCTTCTCATGACTTACAGTGAAGAATAAATAAATGTCACGGCTGAGGTAACGGTTACCAGGACTGGAGTTAAATTTTGCTCCCAATATGTGACAACACAAACTAAATATATTTTAGTGGTCAGTGCTTGAGGGTTCATACATACATGGTTAGATGGACCAATGCTCTTGATGAATTAGTAATAAACCAACATGGGAATTGAAAGATATGTCTTTAGCTCTACAAATCTGTCTCAAATGAATAGAGAACGCCTTATGCCTTCGAACAAATGCCCACCTGGGACTGAAACATGATGAGGCAACATGTAGTCACTATTGAGGTTTTTGGCTAAATCTATGTATGCTCGATGAAGGAATATTGGTGTTGTTCTTAGTCTTTTTTGATTCAAAGCAGTAACCTGGGGACCTCCTTTTGTCCTTTGTGCATTGTACTAACTACTAACCGGAGTAAAACCAGATTAATGTCCACATTAGTCCTACATAATTTGAGTCTTCCATTCCTGGAATTAAGCAATTAAGTGAACTACCAAACTGATATGTCTTTTTTATTACCAGTACTTGCAGGTGGGAACATGATATGATCAATCAGAAAACTGTTGGCAGTATGAGTTTGATCTGATGCTCTTTGACATTTCATAATGAGGTGCTAACCTTGTGAGGCGGTTTATTGATTGCTTGTCTTTTTAGTTAAGCAGCTTGTAGGAGTGTGACTATTTTGATTCTTCACTTGCGCTAGATTGCTGAAGCATTAGTAAAATGGCTTTAGTAATATTGCACAACAATGTTGCATGGGAAAAGTCCATTTTCCTCTGAAGTCAATATAGCTATTAGTAATAATGTGAAAAAATTCTAGTGCGCAATGGCAGAAGCTTTAGTGCCTTCTTGGGATTAAGCAGATGCAGGTGTCACCATGAGCGACACCACGCTAGCATCAACGCATCTGAAGCACCACCATTTTTGTTTCAGTTTTGTCAGGCTGCCGGCGAGGAGAGACAATCTGCACATTGCGATTGTTCAGCAATGTAGGAGTATCAATTTTTATGCAACTACTAGGATGACCTTTTTAACTGTATATATTTTGTGAAATTCCTATGTGTATATGGCATAGTCATGATGTTATGGTGACATCATCAAGCTAGCAACAGAGGCAGAGGATGCGGCGGCCGCGTCATAGCTGCGCTCGGCCAGCTCTCGGCCCGGAAGAGGCGGCGCAGAAGTTGCACACGCGCTTGGCCGGGCCCGGGACCAGGAGGGTGCTGGAGCTGCCGGCCCCGAAGCACATGGTGGCGGCGTTTGGCCGGATTTGGGGTAGAGCCCAATCCGTCTCCATCGTAGCGAGGAGGGCGGCGGCGCTAGGAGCCGCGGACAGGCTGCTGCACGGTGGAGCGCGTGCACTACGCGTGCGGGGCTGCGATGCGGCGGAGCACGGGCCACACAGGTTCGCAGGCCTGCGGACGCGGCGTAGCGATGCGGGGGCCACACGGATAGGCGGCTACGCGGGGAGCCGCGGACAGGCTGTGCGACCCTCCCTCATGTGCCCACTAACCACGCCGCGCCGCCGCCGCCCTCCTCGGACCTCGCGGTCTATGGCAGAGCAAAACGACCCGGGCGCCGTCGAACCTCGGGCAGGAGAACAGAAGACCGTGGTGCGACTCCCGCAAGAGGAGGCTAGAGCCTGGAGGAAGATGGAGAACGGGCGGTGCTGGACGCTGTGAAGATAGGGAACTACGACGCCGATTCCTATCTCGACCCTGAAGGCATTGGACTGAGCAGGGACGCCGCTCAGGAGCTGTGCTAGTGCCAAGCTCAGCGTCCAAAGACCCACGATGGGCAAGAGTGGCAGCTGCAAGCGGATGGAGCGACGGTGCAGGGGGCGGCGGTGGCCGAACGGTGGTTGGAGCATGAGCGGGGCAGCAGTCTGAGGCGGGAGGTGTGAGGTGCCGAGGGGGCGACCGGGCGAGTCGAGTAGGTTCGGGAGCATTCCTGACGGCCCGGTTGTGGCTTAACGGGCAGGAGACCCTGTGAATACGCTGATCGAACGGTCGTCATTGTTGGTTCACCGTAGGCTAACGGGCTGATGTGGCCCTATTCGTTAGCCCGCTTTTGGAAGCATGATTCCTATATAGAGATTGTATAGGCAAACATGCTTTGCATTACAGTTATCTAGTGCCACTTGTGAGCTCTAATGTTGCAATACCTTTGGTGGTGAGTGGCGGATAAGTTGACGCCTTTGTGAAAATTTTGTTAAAAAGCTAACCGGTGGCGAGTTGAACGATTGTCTTGCAGGAGATCGTTTCTTGGTGTTGGCTTTCTTTGAAAAAGGTTTTGAGCACGTTGATACTAACTTTGGGAGTCTACGGAACCCTCCTTTGTGATGTGGAGTGGTGGAACAAAGCAAAGGAGGCGGAGCGCTTGACATTGGGTTTTCTGGGTGACCGTGGACAGTCCGGCCCTTGGGCGGTGGACAGTCCGCCGGTCAACTTGAAGAAATCTAATAGATTGAATTCACAAGCCCTGGTGGTGGATTGTCCGCCGACCAAATTTTCCAGCTGAGCAGAGCTGCTGGACTTTATGTCCAGGGTGCCATGGTTCAATGGCGGATAGTCCGCCCGCTTGGTTGCGGATAGTCCACCGGTCGGGTTTTGAACCTAACAGCTAGTTGCTGTGAACGGTGGACTGTCCAGGAATGCCGTTTTAGCATAGTAACAACTACTTTTTGGGTGTTCCTCTATATATAGTGGGGTGCCTAGTTGGAGAGGGGGCTCTTGGCCATTCTAACAACATATACTTGGAGAGAGCTCCTCTCTTGCACCTCCTCTCATACTCCTTGCTGGTGGGCAATATTTGGAGCGCCACTAGTGTGAATCTTTGCGTGAGAGATTGTTTGTGGCACTAGGTGGTCGTCGTGTGGATGGGTTGCTTGTTAGTCTTGGTGCTTTCCGGTCCCTAGACGGCTTGGTGATTGTGTCTCCATGAAGCACGTAAGAAGATTGTACTGATGCTCCGGAGAAGGATTTGTGAGGGGCTATTGAACTCATCCCCGCCGGAGGAAGGCGAAGAGCATCTCTAGTAGAATCGAGCCTTTGGTGAGTGTCTAGTTGATTTATCCGGCTCAAGGTTTAGTGCTCAAGTTGGAGCCTACCTCGAGGGGTAGTCCTAAGCTTGCGGGCTTGGAGGTAACAAGAGGAGCAAGCTATCCTAGAACTCGCCTCAACATGGACTAAGTGACTGGCAAGTCACTGAACCACGGGAAAAACATCATGTGTCATCCTCTACATTGTAGTTTGCATATCTCAACACAACTTTACTTCATTGCAATATCTTGTGCTTGTGTTGTTGAGCTAGTATTTAGTGTTTTCCGCTTTCTCACTAGTATGTGTAGGAGCTCTGGTGTGCTTGCTCTTGTTCTAATTGCTTAGATTGTTTGATCTTGCAAACTAGAATTGTTTAGGTGAGCTAGACTGAATGGGCACCTCCATAAAATTGATGTCCCTAATGATGTTTACTAGTGCCTCGACATCGTACCCCTCTTGCATTTCGTCACCTCCAACACCATCAAAGGATTGCAAATCCTCCTTCCTAAGTCCATTGTCGACCACCACGACCTCAAGGCTTGACACATTTGCTCCTTGGACCGCCTTTTTGTAGTGCGACTAATGTGCCTCGTTACACAAGCTCATCGACAGATAGTGTGCCCTACTCTTCCCACAATCCAACCTCTCTTTCATTGTGATATCACCATCAAACTTCTCCTTAACCTAGCATAAGAGATCACTAAAGCTAGGCGTATTTTGAAATAATTCGACTTCATCATTCATCTTTCAAACTCCCCATCTTGTTTAACTCTTCCTCCATGATACAAACAGACTAAACTATCCATCTACGAAAGCATTTGAGCAAACTACATCAAGTATTCAAATTGATTCTAAGCAATGTAATCTAAACATACTAACTAAACTACCACCAAATCTATTTAAGCTGAAACAACCTAAACCAACCACAAACATGACATGCAAATAGATGTACATGTATAGATTGAGGGCAGCCTTGAAACACAAGTTTCTACATGTATTCGATCTACCTAATTGTCTTTGCATACCTAGTATATTCAAATTAAAACCCAACCCTAGCTACCTAGACTATTCTACAATACAACTTGAAACAAGCAAATGAACCAGAGATTGCCCTAGGGCGTGGGGGGATGGAGGGGGAGTCATATCCACAAAAATCAAGACCCAGATGCAAGGATCTGGCCCAAAATCGGCGACGATCATGACCGGAGGTAGGAGAAGAGATGAGAGAGAGGTGGAGAAGGGGCCGACGCGTGGCTCTGTATGCATAGCTGCCGAGCCAGGGGCGCCAGTTCAGCAAGTCCGCGGGTCGGCTGACTGCCACATTGGCAACCCAGCCATGCATGTCTGCCTACCGAGGTAGTGCGTTTTTGCCGCATCAGGAGAATTGGCGTGGTCAAAGGAATTAGTTTTCTTAAACAAAGAAGGCTAGCATTAATAAAAAAACAAAATTTTCTTTTCAAAATGGATTTACAATAAAAACTCTTGGTGGCATGTTGTAGCACAATCAATTCTCGTGTCATATAATGAGACAATTGCTATGACATCTTGTTATATTCGCCTGTGCTCTAGAAAATCGTGGATACTATGTCTAGATTTATTTATAGTACAAACTATATTTTAGAATGCCAGAACAGCTTATATTTTGGAACGAAATTTCTGAATCGTACAAAGATGAGTATCATGCATCACATCGCACATGCCCGTGGACCACAGAGATATCTACAGAACACCTGCTACTGCAACAATAATAAACCAGAACACTCGTGCTTTCTGTTCCCACGACCTCTATCTGATAAAGCGGAACACCTCCAAAAATCTGGCACCAAAAGGCAAAAGCGATCCTACCAAGAGCAGCAGGACCACACCGCTGCCTGCTTCCCGGAATAGAATAGAGACCAGCATGGACCGTGCCTGCCAATGGGCTCGCGGCACCCGCCCGACGCGGACACTCTTCACATGCATGGGATCTGACTCTGAGATGCTAGCAGCTAGCTCACGCTAGAAGACGACCTGTCTCGCTTCTCACCTCCCCCCTGGCCTCACTCACAAAAAGAAAAGCGCATACCCATACGTGACTTTGCTTAATTAATCTCAAAAGTCGTCTCCAATAATTGGCCATACAATAATCGTTGAATTAGTGACGGACCCCGTCCCGCTACGCATCATAACGTAACCTTTTGATCTCGATCCGTCCGTCCTCCCACTCCCACTCCCATTCCCATCCTGTCACGTCAGGCCACAGCGCGCGCACATCTGTTAGGCTTAGGCCGCGTTTAGACGACGAAATTTTTTTGGTTTTGGCTACTGTTGCACGTTCATTTATATTTGGTAGTTAGTATTTAATTATGCACTAATTAGGTTCGAAAGTTTCGTCTCGCGATTTCTCACCTAACTGTGCAATTAGTTTTTTTTCGTCTATATTTAGTACTCCATGCATGTGCCGCAAGATTCGAGGTGCCACTTTGAGATGAAAATTTTTGAAAACTAAACAAGCCCTTGCTCTATATTTAACTTGTTCAACCTGTTTTTTTAGTCGAAACGGTGTTTTTCTCCCACGACAGTTCAGCCGTTTCAGACCCGCCAACGACACCAAAGCCGGAGGGAGGATCGGTGCCCGAAAGCTGCAGTGCTGGATTCGCCAAAGCAATAAAACCGTTGACATTCTCCTCCTCCTCCCACTTCCCCCGAGCGGCCCCACGCGTCGTCGGCGTCGGCGTCGCCCGCCTTCCTTCGCTCGGCCGCTTTATTGTGCCACGGCCGGCCTCGCCTGCGCACACGGCACACCTGCGCGTTCCTCCCACCTTCGTGGCCGCCTGCCGGTTCGCGGCTTTCTTCCGATCGGGTAAGCGGCGGGGACGCCTCTCGCTCTCGCTCGTCTTTGTTGATGGCTGTGAAGGCCAACTCTTGTTTGGATTTGGGCACCGGCGGGTTGGTTCGTCAGGGTGTGGCGTGGGATTTGAATTCCGGAGTTCCGCGTCATGCTGCCTCCTGCAGATTCGCGTATCTCGCGCGCCCGCCCTTCTCTTGACCTTTCCCTATTTTCATTTCACATCATATGGTGATGATGCTTCCCGCGCACGTCTCTGTTCGTAGACGTAGCTCGTGGCTTTTGACCAACGGAAATGGAAGCGTTTTTCTTCTGGTGACTTCCATTCAAATAAGAATTCATCTACGTTTCTTTCTTTCTTGTTGATCAAGCGTATTGATCTCTGATAGCAGGTGCCTCTGCTTTCGAATTGCTTTCATTCAGGAGGCGGAGCCGGTCCATTGAATCTGCAGAACGATCGAGCGGGGCAGGAGATTCGGTTCGGTTCGGTTCGGGGCCCTTCTTCGACAAGCATCAGCAATACCAAATGTGGCGTTTGTTTAACGACCTGTGGGATGTGCTAGGATCCGGATTCCTCTCCTCCAGATTTCTCTGATCCAGCTGTACCGTGGCAGCGAACCAGGCATCGCGCGTTGACGCCGCCGACCCCAGTCGCGTCGCGGGCCGCGCTTGCTCCATCGTCTCCCGCCGCCTGCCGGAGGCCGGAGCCCTCCCCCGTGACTTTGAGAGGAAGAGAAGATGGACGACGAGGATTACTCGTGGGTGCGGCGGACGCGCTTCTCCCACTCCGTCGTCCGCTCCAACTCCGGGAGGGAGCAGTTCGGCGCCTTCCTCGAGCAGTTCAACCGCGGCGCCGCGCTCAGGCAGAAGGGCGCCGCCTCGGGGTTCAAGCTCCACGGCCTCAACATGGAGCCAGGGACGACGAGGTTCTCCACCTCCTCCGTTCCGACGACGAGCTCGCTCTGCGCCAAGCCCAAGCCCAAGCCCACGGACATGTCTTCTTCTTCAGACGACAACAAGCCGGCGCAGCACGACAAGGCAGCAGTCAGCGATCGCCCGTCGTCACAACAAGCGTCGGCGAGGCAGGACGATGCCAAGGCTGCAACTGCAAATGTGAAGAAAGGGAGCGGCAACCTCAGCGTGGTCGTCCCTCGGGAACAGCCCACGGTTCAGAGCGCGGAGGATGATGAGAGCCCCGGAGCGCTCGAGTTCTCCTTCCACCCCGACAAGCAGAGCCTGAAGCTGCAGCGAGCGTGTTCAAGCCCTGCTCCGTTCCCGCGGAAGAAAAGCGAAGACGCCGCCCTCACGCGCAGCTCGTCGCTTAGTGTGCTCGGTGAGTCGCCCAAGACGAAGCAGAGGGCGATGTCGCCCCTCCCGTCGCGCCACGTTCCCGAAGTGTTTCAAGAGGCCAAATCAGCCACCAAGAGGTTCTCCACGCCGCCGCCGCCCCGGAGAGCCGCGTCTTCGCTGGACCTGAATGGGTATCAGCCAGCAGCGCCGGTGACGGTGAGGGCACCGGGCAAGGTGAAGCATAGGAAGGAGGGCCATCATGCCAACGGGAGGATGAAGGTTTCTGCACTGGAGGTGCTCGAGAAATGGTCCGTCGATCGCTCCCAGCTGCTCATTGGGCACAGATTCGCGTCCGGGGCTCACAGCCGGTTGTTCCACGGAATCTACAAGGAGCAGCCTGTTGCTGTCAAGTTCATCAGACAACCTGATGATGAGGAAGATGCAGAGCTGGCTGCTCAGCTTGAGAAGCAGTTCCACACGGAGGTCACCACTCTGTCACGCCTCAATCATCCTAATGTCATCAAGGTAACTGACAACTTTCCATTTTGTGATATCTTTTATTTATGATAATTATGCTGGCATGATTCTACAGTCTACACTACTGGCTGTGGAACAGCCTGGAATGTCACATTGTCTTATTGCGTGCTTGAGGTTTTCTTGTTACTTTACTTTGCTGAAATTTGTGTTTAGATGCACTCATGACTATATGGCCCAACTATCAAGAAATTGTTGAATTGATGTCTATGCAGTTTACTATTTTTTTTATGACAATTGGTACAGTATAGAAATTGCATAGCCAGAGGAACGCTTGAAGTATTGAACCTGAAATGGACTTTTACTTGCATTGATTAGTGTAGCCTTTCTTCCAGCTGACCTGGAAACTTGGGAATCCCTTCTAGTGTACTACCTCCATTCTCATATGTAGGATGCTGGTTGGTTTAAATTTCAACTAACCAAAGTCAAACAAAGGCCATGTTTAGTTCTCCCCATTTCCAGAATTTGGCACTATGCAAAAAGAAGATTCCCCGTCACATCAAACTTGCGGTACATGCATGGAGTACTAAATGTTGACGAAATCAAAAACTAATTATACAGTTTGGTTGTACTCTGCGAGACGAACGTTTTGAACCTAACTAGTTAACGATTAGACAACTAGCACCAAATAAAAACAAATAGTACTGTAGCTACAGTACACCTCTTTTTTGGGCGGCACCGAATCGGCTGATGAACTAAACGCGGCCAAAGAAAATTGGTTGGAGTACTATTAATTAGTAGCTGCACTTTTAGGGTTACCTTCCATATTTCCATGCCATCCTATCCTACTCTTAAATGCCTATCACATGGGCACATGTAGTCCTCCTGTTCAGTTGAGTGCAAACATACTGAAAATTCAGGAAACGAAAGCCCATCCTTTATCATAGTTAGTACAGATCATGACTTGTTTTTATGAGTCTCCTTCTCACTTCATTCACATTTTTTTTTTGTAGCTGGTTGGAGCATGCAGCAGTCCACCAGTATTCTGTGTCATCACTGAATTCCTTTCTGGTGGTTCTCTGAGAGCGTTTTTGCACAAGCTGGATCACAAAGCTCTTCCTCTAGGCAAGATCATCTCAATTAGCTTGGATATCGCATGCGGCATGTCGTACATTCACTCGCAGGGAGTTGTCCATCGTGATGTGAAGCCAGAGAACATCATATTCGATGAGGAATTTTGTGCAAAGATTGTTGATTTTGGTATAGTTTGTGAAGAAGAGTACTGTGACCCTCTCGCAAACGACACTGGGACATTTAGATGGATGGCTCCAGAGATGATGAAGCACAAACCGTACGGTCGAAAAGTCGATGTCTACAGCTTTGGCCTTATCTTGTGGGAAATGTTTTCTGGCACGATACCATATGAAGAGTTGAACCCATTTCAAGCAGCTTTTGCTGTTTTTGACAAGGTAATAACCTGATGCCCCTTTCCTTCCCTGCTTGGTAATATATATTCATTGACATTCAAAATTAAGAGATTGGGTTGCTAAAGAAACAATATGTTGAGACATTTCAAATAGCAACGCTGTATGGTGAAGTTTCAGAAGTACATAGACATTTGTCTCATGACTCTGCAGTAGTGTTGCTTTTCGGAAAATTTAAATGATGAACATACTTTTCTAATTTTCAGAATGTGAGGCCGGCCATTCCTAGTAGCTGCCCGGCACCAGTACGGCTTCTAATTGAGCAATGTTGGGCCTCGCATCCGGAGAAGAGGCCTGACTTCTCTCAAATAGTTCAGATACTAGAGAAGTTTAAGAGTGTTCTTGACAGAGATGGCACACTCGACAATATGCCAAGCTCGATCTGCCAGCTAGAGACTCACGATCACAAGAACTGGCTTGCTCATTGGGTCCAAAAGCTCAAACATAGCCAGCCTGATCTCTCTGGGCCTCCTCCGCCAAAACTGTTGTAACTATTCACCATTCAGTACCTTCTCTCCCTTCCAAACCCTGCTAATCCGATAGGCAACAGAATGTAATTTCAGTTATTTTCTGTCTATAGATTAAAAGAAAGAAAGATAAGTAGCACAGTTAGCACTTGCTTCGCTTCACCACGGTGTTCTCTTTACAAAATGTGAATACAGAGGTTGCTGAGAATGCTTTCAAGGGCTTGAAATGATTGATATCGTCACATAATGACTCATGTGAGTTTTGTGCACACATTGATATACACGCATTCCTTCATGAGCCTGCAACGTTCCTTGTTTAGCTTATCCATATTTACTATAGCAGACTTGTCATGTGTATTTTGACTAGTAACAGAGCTTTTTACATGCTTGGTGCTGTTGCATACTGTTCTGTTCTTGTGCTGCCTATATAATTCGGAGATCTGCTTTCTGTGCACTTTATGGATGTGTAAATGTGCCACGTAGCATATTTGAACGGCCATAGGAGTAACTTTTATCGTCAACTGTGATTTCATATACTCTCCCTGTCTCAAATTATAAGATGTTTTAACTTTTTTCTAAAAATATTATTATTGATAATGCTGTAGATAGGGCGTCCGCCCACACGCTTTGCTGGGCTGGTCCCTAGGCAACCGGCCACTCACCTCCACTCCCCGTAACAAAAAAAAAAAAAAAAAACTGAATTGCCATTTTCTCACCCGACCATCGCGGCTGGTTCCATCGCCGCATCCTGGCCACGCGTCCGCTCCACTGCCGCACCCTACGCGCACGGCCGCTTCACCGCCGCATCCTGCGCGCACGGCCGCTTCACCGCCGCATCCTGCCCACGGGGCCTGCTCCACAGGCGCATCCTGCCCGTGAGGCCAACTCCACCGGCATCCGGCCGCCGCGGCCGCTCCATCGCGCCATCCGCCTTCCCCACTTTGCCTCCACTGCGCGGCCTGCCTGCACCACGGCATGCGGCCACCGCGGACAGCTCCATCGTGCCGCCCGGCCTACCCCAGCCCTAGCGGCCGGTTGCCTACCAGGTTTCACCCGTTTTTATGGCAGCTCGCGCCAATAGCTGCTACCTTCGCCTCTCCCTCTCCACGACTACCGCACCGCGTGCTCCCTCCACGACGGTTTCCACCAGACCGGCGAGCTCCGCACCACCGGCGAGCTCTACACTGGTAAACTCCATGCGCCAACGAGCCTCCATTCCCAAGTAGCAAGGAGATATTACGCTAAAAACGCATGTTGCAAACGTATGTTTCATGTGGTTTAAATGTTTCAGAGGTATGTTGCAAGTGTTTTATATCGGTGTTGCAAAAGTAGATAGGGATGTTGCACATGTTGCAATGGCTATACACGTATGTTTCAAGTGTATGTTCTAACAGTTTCAGTTGTTTCAGACGTATGTTTGCAAGTGTTTCATCAGGATGTTGCAAAAGTAGATCTGAATGTTGCATATACATACATGTTCAGTGGCGGATCCACAGGGGGGGCTGCCGGGGCTACAGCCCCCCCTAGTGAGCCTAATCTGTTCATAAATCACTATTACATAGTGGCAAATCACCATTAATCTTTAGTGTTAGCCTTAGATCTTCATTGTTTAGCCCCCCCTTAATCACCATCCTAGATCCGCCGCTGTACATGTTGCAAGCGTATGTTTCAAGTGTTTTCAGTTGCTTCATATGTATGTTTTAAGTGTTTCATCTGGATGTTTGCAATGGTTACCCACGTGTTTTTCTGGTGTTTTAGACGTATGTTACAAGTGTTTCAGCTGTTTCGGACGTATGTTGCAAGTGTTTAATCTGAATGTTGTAAAAGTAGATCGGCATGTTGCACATGTTATAATAGGGACACTTGCTGCAGTTGCTCGGGCGCCGTGCATGTGTGTGGGAAGTAGGGGGATGGAGCGGGCAACATCCAGGAAGGTGATAGGCTAGGCAAATTTGCCTGGCCTATCACTTTATTAAACCTGGACAAGTGACTGAACCAGACATATGCGGCCTCACCAGGCGAACAAATGAGCTGTTCGGCTGATAGTTTTTCGACCGATAAACCGATTGATATTGTTTTATTATGAGAGGAAAAACAATTTACCATGGACGATAAGTCCAAGCGAACAGGACAAAAAAAACCAGTGTGCTGCAACCTGGTTGTCCAGGGATCAGTAGCACTAGTTAGTTGGAACACGTGTAAGTTTTGTTTTTTCTGTCTTTTATTCCTCTTTTGACCGTCGATTGAATTAAGAGAAAATAGGCTATTTGCTATTGCAAACAATGGGTTTCGCAAAATTGCCATATAAAGGATTGACTTCGCAAAATTGCCAGCCTAAACATGTATACTTTGTTTTTGTTGCTATAATCCCTATTTAGCTCCTTTGTTTCTTTTTTTTATTGTCCTCCACGCGAAAAGACATTTCTGCCCTTGGCTGCTGGAGACGTCGGGCGGATCACCGTTCGCACCTTGGCTGCGTCAGACCTCAGACGTCAGGCAGATCAGCTGATATCCGAATCAAATGGCCTGCATGCTTCTGTATGAGCTACTGTGCATGCATTTGGCCGGGTTTTGAAAAAAAACAATAAGGTGGACAATATAATTAGAATACATGCACGCATATGTCTGTCACACAAATTCATAAATTGAGAATAAATTGAGTTCACATCTGAATCCATAAGCCGAGTATAAATGAGTTCATCTCACACATGCATAAATTGAGCCTAAATGAGTTCATCTCACAAATCTATAATTTAAGTCTAAATGAGTTCATCTAATATGTAGTGGTGCTACTATGCCGGCCGTGGCGACACTATAGGCACGGTGGTGGTTCGCCAGCCATCCTGTGCGACGTGGTCTTTGCCATGGTCTTCGTCGTCGCCTTCTGGTTTTCGGGGGCATCGTACAGGAGTTGGTAGCCGCCCTCAGATCGATGATCGCCCTGTGGGCTTTAGGAGCTAAGGGCTACGATCCCAACCATTGGGGTCGTGGCTCCCGCCAGTCTAGATGGCCTCTAAGTCAAGGCCCTCGTCGTGGATCCCATCCCATAGTGGGTGTAAGAAAAATGGACCTTAGGCCCATTTACTTTGGATTTTGATGTTTGATGACCAACACAATCAAATTGGACTAATGATTTTACAAGTGATTGTTTTGTAGTTCAATAGGGTGCAAGCGTGACTTGGACAAAGGCGACAGTGATGATCCGATGATCAACACCTTAAGCAAGACCCTAGGAGCACAAGAGAAGACCCAAGTTATCAAGCAAAGTTCAAGCACGAAGATAGGAACCAAGCCATATGCAAGATCACGAAGAAACGAGCTTATAGAGATGACCGGACGCTGGAGGAAAGTGACTGGACGCTCCGATCAAGAGGCTTGGCTACAGCATGCGTCAGCAGCAGCGACCAGACGCTGGCGGCAAATAGACCGGACGTAGGACTGCAGCGTTCCGATCGAGTACAGAAAGGTTCCTAGGGCGACGAAATTGCGACTGGACGTGTCTGGTGGCAAGTGACCGGACGCTGGCAGCGTCCGATCAGTTGATCACGGCTCTAACGGTCGGGACGACCGGACGCGTCCGATCAGGACGTGATCAGCGTCCGGTCAGTAGCAAAAAAGCGGGATTTCATCCCCAACGGCTACTTTCTCAGTGGGACTTATAAATACACCCCCAAATCGACCAAATGAAGTGTGTGGAGCTGAGGAAACATATCAAGGGTGTTGATACACCTGTTTTAGTGATCTCCACTTGTATAATGCTTAGTGATTCATTAGGTGATTAGCGTAGGTGCTTTGCGAAGTGCTTAGGTTGATTAGACCATCGCTTATGCGCTTGCTCTAGGTTTAGGCCTAGTGTTTAGTGAGGTTTGCATACCTCTTACCACTCGGTGCTTGTGCGCACCATTGTTGTATATCGGAGGGGCTTGTAGTCTTGCGAGATCACACCAACCTGCGGTTGTGGTGTAGGCCGCCACCGTGTATCGGAGGGAACAAGGCCCATGGACATTTCGGCTGGAAGCTTGATAGTGAAGACAGCGGGGAGCATCCGGAGAGAGACTTGCTGGAAGGTACGTCGGAGACCCACTTATGCGTGGGGAAGACCCTGAGGCTATCCACGGAGTTACTCGACTGGGAGGCTTGGCCCTTGCTAGGGAATTCCTTGCGAGAGGACTCCAACTGAGGACTAGAGGAAAGCTTGAGCGCTTCTTGATACCTCGGTAAAAATACCGGAGTCATCGACGAGAGTTTGCATATCTTTATCTTGCTCTTTAGCTTCCTGCATTTACATTGATTGCATTACTCCTTTTGCGGTAAAGATAGCAACACATTAGCAAAACCATAGTTGCACATTTAGATAGTTTATCTTTTGAATAAGTTTTGCTAAGGTTAGAAAAAGATGCCATAGTTTAGAAGTAGAATTTTAAGTTGCCTAATTCACCCCCCCTCTTAGGCGTCACAGGTCCCCTACAAGTGGTATCAGAGCCGGTTGGCTCAATTAGGACCTTTGGCTTAACCGCCATTGAGCCGACGCTATTAAGAATTATTGGGATGGATACCTATAGGCCTTCCGCACTTTGACGACACTAACTTCGCCTATTATAAAGCTAGAATGGCTTACCACCTTGAGGCAGTTGATTTGGGTGTTTGGAGAGTCACTCGTGATGGGATGAAACCCATTAAGAATCCCGATAAACCCACAAAGAGTGAAGAAAAGAAAATGCATTTCAATGCTAGAGCTAAGAATTACTTGTTTGAAATCATTTAGCATGGATGTGTTTAACCAAGTATTCACTTTAAATACGACACATAAAATTTGGTTAAAACTTCAAGAGCTCCATGACAACACATCTAATGTTCGTGAGCAAAAACATTGTCTAGCTAAATAAAATTATGATTCCTTTACAATGAATGATGATGAGCTTGTTCGTGATATGTATTCTCGTTTGAATCTAATTATCAATGAACTCCATTCAATAGGATTAACAAAGCTAGATGATGTGGACATCATGAGGAAGATCATCTCCGTGCTTTCACAAAAGAAATATGCAAGCATCATCACCATCCTTCACAACATGGAGGACTTGAGCACCATAACCCCTGGCCATAGTCATTGGCAAGATAGTGGTATTTGAAATACCACGCAAGATGGGTCAAGAAGAAGCCTTGTCATCAAGCAAAGGCAAAGCTCTCGCATGTAGTGAGAAAAAGAAGATGAAGGGCAAGCAAGTTGAGACAAACTCAAGCTCAAGCTCCTCAAGTGAAGATGAAGAAGAAGATGAGGATGATGATGATGAAGATTCAAGTGATGATAATCAATCTTTCTCCTCCACCTCCGACCTTGATGAAGAATCAATCAAACTTATCATCAAAGTGAAGAAGATAATTCAAAGGCTCAATATCAAGGGTGTGCCCATCCAAATTCAAGATATCATCTTCACCAATCAAAGAAATGAGCAAAGAAAGAGAGGATGCTATGGATGCGGCGAGTTAGGGCACTTTGTGGAAAGTTTGTCCAAATAAGCCCATACCCAAGGCAAAGAACAAGGCATGCAAAAACCAAGCCCTCACATAAATAAGGTTATGGGATGATTCTTCAAGTGAAGAAGAACACCATCACAAGAGGCGAGGCCGTAAGCACTCATCATCAAGTTCTTCTCGTGTGTACCTTATGGCATGAGGTAACAAAAGCTCATCCTCTAGTGAGAGTGACAGTGATGATGAAATACCTTCTTATGATGAAATTGTGCAACAAAATCTTAATTATGCTAAAGTTTGCACTAGTCAACAAAAGAAGCTTAAAAAATTAAAAGAAAAGTTAGATAGTTCACAAGAAGCATATAAATTTTGCTTGAACAATATGAGACATTTGCTAATCTCTATATTGAACTATCTACTAAAATTGAGCAAATTAAGGCTAGTGCAACAACAAATGCATGCACAATCAATGATGAGCATCTTGTAAAGAAAAATTAAAAATTAAAAGAAAAGTTAGCTAGCTCACAAGATGCTTATAAAAGTTTGCTTGCTAAAATGGAAGACCATGTGTAAACATTGTGATGAGCTAACTAATAAAGTTGCTAATCTTGAAGCCGTTGGTACAACCCCCACCAAGGCATCTAAAAAGAAAAGTTATATCTTTAACATGCCTAAAAAGAATGCCTCTACTTCTTGTAATGATTTATATTTAGACTCACCCTTGTGCAACCAAGTTTGTGTTAAGAAAGTTATTGTAGATACATACACACAAGAGGTTGCAATGGAGAATGAGCAACTCAAGCAAGAAGTGGCTCGCCTCACCAAGGACTTGATACAAGTGAAAGGCAAGGCGGAGCAAACCTAACTTCATCAAGATAACACCATAAAGGGAGTGAAGAAGCTTGATGAAGGACAAACCGTAGGTTTGCTATGTGTGCCACAAGGAAGGCCACAAGTCCTATGAGTGCAAGGTGAAGAATGGGGGAGGAGCAAAGAAGAAAGAGAAAAAGCAAACAAGCAAGCTCTCCAACACCTACACCAACAAGGTGGACAAGGAGGTTTCCACACCATACTTGTTAAAGAAGAAGAAAAATGACAAGGTGGTGACCATCAAGGTGAACAAGCAAGCCAACAATAGGGTCAAACGCTTTTGGGTGCCAAAGGAAATAATTTCCAATATGCAGAGCACCAAGAAGGTTTGGATCCCGAAAGGGAAGTGTGAGGTCCAATAGACTTCTGGGAATTTAGAGACTTGGCAAAGTATGGGTGCATTTCATGGGGTGCATCATGATGGACAAGATCATTGCCAAGTGGGTTAGTGAATACTATGGACCTAAATTCCCCTTCCCATGTTAGGTAACTAGATTCAATTTTCTTAAAATGGTACTAGATTTAATTTTCTACTAGTGGTATCTTTGAGCATCTAGTTACTTTTCATGCCTAGGTTTGCATGTGCATGCTTATATCTTTTGTCATGCATACACTAGGTATATCTTATGGTAGGCTTTCTCGGTTTCATTCTTAAGCCTTGGAGCAAACCTACATGGTTTAAAATTAGTTTAGGAGCACGGCACATAGCTTGTCTTTCGATCGTTCATCTAATATGTGCCAAAGTCCAAATTGTAGATAATTTCTCCCAAATATCACCTTCAAAAATGATTCTCACATTCATGTGATGTCATCTTTCAAGTGGTAATATTGATTCTAAAATCAATGTGCACGTCTTCTACAAGTATTCCACACTTGTGTGCACAAATTTAGGGGAAGGTTACTCTACAAGTTGGATGTCTTGAGACTAACACCTTTTCAAGCTTATCATGTGTGTAGTCTCATTGCAAGGAAAATGGAGTCCCCCGGAGTTAAGCATTATACTTTAAATATCCACCACCAATGCAAGTGGTAGAAATCAAATTGATTTCCACATGTGGTATTTCTAAACCGATATCATCATGTTGACTTCATTTTGATATTTATATGCTTTCTCCATGCATTATATAGATTAACTTCCCTTGAGCAATAATTTGTCAATTATGCATATGCTTTGCCCTCTACCATATGTATGCATATATTTAGGAGGAGCTTAGTCTATATAATGTGAGAGTCAAATTTTGTGACCTATTACACTCCACATACAAAGGATCACAAAGTTTGACCCTCTCTTGTGCTACTAATGTCTTCCTTTTCGATGTTTGATTCCAAAGGGGGAGAATTTAGAGGACCAAAAGCAAGCATTATTTTGCAAGAAACAAAAGTTAGATCATAATAATTTATAACTAGTAATGATCTACAAGTGGTAATGGTCCGAGAAAGGAAGGATAGTGGATTATGGATTAGCCTATGTAATGGGGAGATTTGTGGCTTAAATCCATAATACCACATGGGGATTTTTGCAAGGGCAAGATAAGCTTTCAAGTGGTATCTTCTAGTATTACAAGTAGTATCTTTTAGCATCATATAACCTTGCCCCTTGCATTGCATCCTAGCAAGTAGATAGTTTTCAAATTCCAAATTTTTATTATTTGCTTGCTTTGGTCGTATTGTCATCAATCACCAAAAAGGGGGAGGTTGTAAGAAAAATGGACCTTAGGCCCATTTACTTTGGATTTTGGTGTTCGATGACCAACACAACCAAATTAGACAAATGATTTTGCAAGTGATTGTTTTATAGTTCAATAGGGCGCAAGACGTGACTTGGACAAAGGCGACGTTATGATCCGATGATCAGCACCTTAAGCAAGACCCTAGGAGCACAAGAGAAGACCCAAGATATAAAGCAAAGTCCAAGCTCGAAGATAGAAACCAAGCCGTACGCAAGATCGTGAAGAAACGAGCTTACAGAGGTGACTGGACACTGGACCGAACACTGGAGGAAAGTGACCGGACGCCCCAATCAAGAGGCTCGGCTTACAGTAGGCGTCAGCAGCAGCGACCGAACGCTGGCGGCAAATTGACCGAACGCAGGACTGCAGCGTTCGATCGAGTACAGAAATGTTCCAGAGCAGCGAAATTACGACCGGACGTGTCCGGTGGCAAGTGACCGGACGCTGGTAGCGTCCGATCAGTTGATCACGGCTCTAAAGGTCGGGACGACCGGACGTGTCCGATCAGGATGTGATCAGCGTCCGGTCAGTAGCAGAAAAGCAGGATTTCGTCCCCAACGGCTACTTTCTCAGTGGGGCTTATAAATACACCCCCAACTGGCCAAATAAAGTGTGGAGCTGAGGAAAATATATCAAGGGTGTTGATACACTATTTTAGTAATCTTCACTTACATAGTGCTTAATGATTCATTAGGTGATTAGCGTAGGTGCTTTGCGAAGTGCTTAGGTTGATTAGACCACCGCTTATGCGCTTGCTCTAGGTTTAGGCCTAGTGTTTAGTGAGGTTTGCATACCTCTTACCACTCGGTGCTTGTGCGCACCATTGTTGTACATCGAAGGGGCTTGTAGTCTTACGAGATCACACCAACCGCGGTTATGGTGTGGCCGCCACCGTGTACCAAAGGGAACAAGGCCCACGACGTTTTGGCCGAAAGCATGATAGTGAAGACGGCAGGGGAGCATCCGAGAGAGGCTTGTCGGAAGGCACGTCGGAGACCCACTTGCGCAGTGGGGAGGGCCCGAGGCTATCCACGGAGTTACCTGACCAGGGAGATTGGCCCTTGCGAGGGATTCCTTGCGAGGGGCTCCAACGAGGACTAGAGGAAGCTTGAGCGCTTCTCGATACCTTGGTAAAAATACCGGAGTCATCGATGGAAGTTTGCATATCTCTATCTTGCTCTTTAGCTTTCGCATTTACATTGATTGTATTACTCCTTTTACGGTAGAGATAGCAACATATTAGCAAAACCATAGTTGCATATTTAGATAGTTTATCTTTTGCATAGGTTTTGCTAAGATTAGAAAAAGAGGCCATAGTTTAGAAGTAGAATTTTAAGTTGCCTAATTCACCCCCTCCTTCTTAGGCGTCACGGTCCCCTACAGTGGGTAGTATCATACAGGCGTCTTGTCAGGCCGCATCTAGACGATGGTCTCCGTATCGGCCATCACCACCTTGGGCGGTGTTGTCTTGTCCCGCGCTGCGTGGTTCAAGGGTGGCGTCTGACCGGACAGAGGTGACCGCTATACCCTCGGTCCTTGTGGAGTCAGAGTAGCGTGCTTACTTTTGTCAGAGCGGGCTCAGTTTGTTCGGGCTTGACCTCTCCCCGTCCCTCCTAGGGGTCATGACGGTGGGGAGGTCATGAGTCTCTTGCGCGTCATGTGGCTCAGACGGAAGGAAGGGATCATGGCTGACCCTGGCCTTGGCGTCTGGCCAGCTGGTTCGCTTGGCTCAGCTGGGCCTCGATCTTTCGGGCCTTTGCTAAGCTGATATATTGTGGGTTGCGTGGCCCGTCAACTAATCAGTGCCTTGAGACACCCCAGTGTTATGACCCTGACAAAATCCTTGACCCTAAGATTGTCTAACTACAAGGCTTTATATTTTAATCTACCTTAAAATGGGGTTGCAAAACATTGAAGGAATAAATAATGTTTAAGCTACTCTACATTAGAAACTAAGCAATAAGCTATTATAGTAGAATAATAGTGAAGTGCGTGATAGCATATATTGAAATATATAAGTGATATATGGTATATCAAACCAACAATACAACAATATGGAGCCACAAGAAAGCCACCAAGCATATAAAGTGAAAATGCATGAAAAAAAATGCTGGAAACGAAATAGCTAACAATCAAAATGAGATACTTATGAAGAAAATTTAGTTAGAACAATCGTCCATTTTATCATTCTCATTAAACTAAAAAGGCAAAATACTAAAACAGATAGTCTCGTCCTTGATAGTCTCAAAATAGTACTCATCCACAGTTTGATATGTGGCTCCACACCATCATCTTCGTCACCAAACATCATGGTTCCTCAATTTCTACACGGACAAAAAAATATTTCTTCGTCGACGATGTGTGTGCGCGCGCGTGTGATCTACACATACTAGTCAGGATCTAAGTTTGATAACAGATATACAAGTAAATCTTACAACAATGGTTTGAGTAAATTCCTATGAACTTAATTGAACATATATAAACAAATATGACCATGTGATATAGCATGTAAAATACAATGGGTTAGGATACTCCGGTTCTTGCCTTGGATGTGATACTTTTGGGCTAGCTTTCCTCTGGTTCAGGAGTGTGTTCTGGTTACATCTTCCTTGTACACCACTTCTCAGTGCCTCCTTGTGCTTAGGTTCAACGTACTTTGTTCTACATGTTATACAATGATGCATGTCACGAATGTATGAACACATGTGTAAGAATGACAACATTCAAGCCAACCCCGCAATATTGCAATATAAATTATGAAACAAGTGAATTTAAGATGACTTAACATTTTTAACCTTCATTTTTAACTTTATTTCACAATAAAGTTGTAAGCTAACATACAAACGGCCATACAATGCATTTTAAGAATTATTCCTCTTAAGGAAAAGCATGAGATTCCTTCCTTGGTGCTCAACTTACTCAAGTAGCTTACTCATTTTCCCTAAGGGCCCGTTTGGATCTTTGGAATTGAATTCATTATAATAATTATAATTTAGACATAGATTAATTAAGCTAATATAGTTGTATATAGAATATATTTGTATATTTATTATTAAGCATACAAGGAAAATACTTATATGTTGCATTTCTATTGTAGAGAAGTGAGTTGAAGAGTGTGCTATAAGTTGGAGAGTAGAATTATAGTACAGTGATCTATAGAATCAATTTTCATCTCCAACCCTATGAATTTGAGATAGACTTATCTATGAGCTTGAGAAAGTTATGAAATATTAAATTCCTAAGCCAAATAGTTTAATCCATTAAGTAGATTTTAATTCCTCCAAAATGAAGGGATCCAAACAGCCCTGTACGTTGGTGTTGCTAGAAAAGAAATAGGGTCCTTGATTTATCAAGGACTCATCCATTTACTTTGTTTTACTAGTAGAAGCAATGATCTAATCAAGCACTATACTGGTATATGTATTATGCTAAAGCATGCAGGATGCATATACATCACCATGAGGAAATGCATAAATGACAAATGACACAGTAACATGTGTGCTCTGTTCTCCACTTCGTAAGCTCTGTTCTCACTAGCTCACAGATTCCTCTCATACACCAACACTGCGATTCCCTGTATGCCTGACAGCTGAGTTAACCTATACTAGTACTCCTTTCCATTCATACACTCAGTCACAGTTCTGTGATCAATAATCAGAAATCGGCAGGGAGCTTGCTGCCATCAAAGCTTCAGATCGACCAGGCTAAGGCAAGATTGAAGTTTCCTAGGACCCATACATGACGCTACGAATATATTTCTCATGCTAGCAGCTTCGCCGGTGACTAAACAACCTACGCAGCGGTTCATATCCTTCTTCCCCTAACCCACAATCGTGCTGTGCTGACAAAAAAGCACAAAACAAAAATATAGAGCCCGGGTGCAGATGGTACCATTGCTGCTTGCTGGGTAGGCACGTGATGCATCAAGGAGGAGCAGGATCTCTGGATGATGATTCGTGCTGAGCCTGGTAGAAGTAGATCAGAGTAGCGATTGCTGGTTCAAGAGAAGGGGAAAGGAAGAACTCTGCCAAGTGCCCAACGCACTCGCGCACTCAGCCGTGGGAGCAGAGCAGAGCAGGCAGCGGCGCAGCGCAAGCGGGGGGAGAAAGGCGAAACGTTGCGCCCGACGGGGGTTTTCCAACGTGCGAGCGGGCGTCCAACTCGGCCAGGTGGCGGTCGACGTTGCCGCATGCGTGCAACGTGGCATCAGGCACGGCGCGTGTCCGAACGAGTTGCAGCGCCCGCTCGGCTGAACCTGATTTCAGGCCCATGAACACGACCGGACCGGCAGGCTTAGTGTCAATATACTAGGAACGCAGGGCGCGGCTTTGCCACGCCTTCCCTTTCGATTAGATCAGTGGCAATGAGAATATAGGTGTAGTGATAAGAAACTCAGTAATTTTTTGTTTATTTTATAATTTTTATGTATTTTCGAGACTTTATCATTCATGAAGGTATAATTTTATTTGCCCCTTAAAAGCATAGGATAAAAGTTTATATGGAAAAAATCCTTACTAAAACATGTGATATTATGGATGCACTGCATAGTTCTACTCGTTAGGATTTCAGATGAACTTGATTTTCTAATTTACAATTTTTCTATGATTTACTATGCAATTTTAAAGTTTCAGCTAATTTATTTTTTGAAAAAAAGAAATATAATCAAAGGTGGCCTGTATTTTGATTTGAGAAAAATCTGAGGAGGTTTTCGCAAAAATTGCTGAGAGTGTCTCTAGAGCATGGGTTGATTTTCGATAAAGTGAAGGTCTTTTTTGCAAAAAAAACTCAGAGACCATCCGTTCTGGACTACAGGTTGATTTGGAAATAATCTAAGGTGTTTTTTGCAAAATATTCTGAGAGGGCCTCTGGAGCGCGGGTTGATTTTTGAAAAATACAAGGGGTTTTTCGTAAAATGACCACGGATCGCCCGATCTGGGTCGTCCACGCGCCCGATCGAACGGCCGCGAAAAGTCCGTGACGTGGCACAATGGCTAGCCGCGGTTTAGACGCATGTTTCATATGTAAAAGATTTAACATGAAAGCCCATCGAATCTTTCTATTCAAACAATAAGATTACAATCTCTAACAAACAATCCGTCGGCTGCTGATCTAGAGGTAAGAGAATAGAAGAAAATACAAAACAAAAAGAACAATAGAGATGGAAATCTGTCTACCAAAGAGGAAGGTGTTGGAAAAGTTATCTCGTGGCTCAATCGTTCTGGACGTACATGCTCCGACGAAGGGGACTGCACCGGCGCAGCTCAGCCGTGCGCATGCTAGAGCCTCGCGCGCTCGATCTGCCCTCAGCTCCCGGCCGCCGTTGCGCGAATCACAGCAGGAAGAGGAGAAAGTGAGCTAGGGTTTCCAAGGTTTCCTGTTTTGTTCCAAGCTCATGCGTATGTGACCGTCCGATCAAGATCAACAGCTGATACTAGGCGGGCCCTTAGGCAGGCCTGCGGGTGTGTGCGTGCGCATAAGAAATTGCGGCCCAGGCCTAGGACTTTGGGATCGGAGCCCGAGCTGCATCAGCATGTGGCTATAATGGACTAGGCCGTGAGCGTGGGCATGTTGCTCAGTTTTAATGTTTTCCATTATTTTTGAGTGTATGGGCTAAACAATAATATGCCTAATGGATATGGACATAATTAATAATGTTTTAGGCTTTTTTCCTGCATTGTATTTTTTTATTTTATAACTTACTAGCAGATATTGCCCGTGTCTTGCAACGGGAGTCGTTTTTTCTTGAGAGTCCAAGAACGGCTGCGGAGCTTAGGGTTTTGTCGGGGTTATAACCTCGAGGTGTCTCAAGGCACCGACTAGTTAGCAGGCCACGCGGCCCGCAACACAATGGCTAACAAAGGCCCGAACGACCGAGGCCCAGCAAAAGCCATGCAGAACAGGCCAGACGCCGAGGGACGGGGTCATGCCCGACCCCTTCAACCCGCCTTAGCACACAACGCTCGCAAGACGCTCGACCTCTCCCCTGTCACGACCCCCGGGAGGGATGGGGGGAGGTCGAGCACAGCTAGGCACACCTGCTCTGACAGGAGCAAGCATGCCGCACTAACCCCGCAAGGACCGAGGGGACAACAGTCACCTCGGTCCGATCAGACATCATCCTTGTGCCATGCCGCACCGACGAGACAACACCGCACAACTGGTGGCAACGGGTACGGTACCCTGCCGTCCAAATATGAACCCACTAGACACTTGTATGATCCCACCCACTACGGGATGGGATCCACGACTAGGGACTCGACGAAAAGGCCATCCAAACCGGTAGAGAGCCCCGACCCCGACGATCGGGGTCGTGGCCCTCGGCCCCGCAAAGCGACCAAGCGAGCGATGACCTAGGGCAACTACCTACTTCGGGTACGATGCCCCTAGGAACCAGGAGACGATGACGAAGGCCACGACGGACACCGCATTGCACAGGACGGCTGACGAACCACCATCGAGGCTACATAAACCTAAATAAATCTATAACTTAGTTATAGATAAAGCATAGTTTTAACCAGCATAAACATAAATAAATCTATAACTAAGTTATACATGATCCAATGAGTATGAAATTTTTACTACAGTTTAAGCATATAATAATTAGCCCACCATAAAAATTTCACCATAATTGGACCACAGAAGGCTGCAGCTATGAATTATTCCAATTAATTACAGAAAAGCACAGATCTTAAGCTACATCAAAAACTTTGTACTAAAGCATATCATATTATATGTTCACTATGTAGATTTACTCATGTGGAGTCCAACCAAGTTGGATTTTCCATTTTATAAATTTTCTGTGATTTACTATGATTTTTCAAATATTCAACTGAAAATAAATAAAAAAGAAAAAGACAAAACCACCGTCACTGTAGCAAAACCACCGTCCAAAACCGCTTGAGGGATTATTTGACCGGTTTTGGAAAGTTTATGGGGTAGAAAATCCGGTTTTATAGTTTGGGGGAGAAGTAGTCCACCCTGAATAGTTGGGGGTATGTAGACTTTTTTCATTTTCAATGCATCTCATTATTTTTAAGAGAATTATGGCACTGTCTTATGTATGATGTTTAATTTTGCCCATATAATGATAATTTCGGCTGCTAAGTTATGGTTGCTTTTCTGGTTAGAATGGAACTAACGTGAAATTTTAATTAGAAACTTTGTTGTGGCTTAATTATGCATATATCTTTGACCAACGTTAATTTATATGCATATATATGTTCACAAGTTTATGTCGTTTCTGCCCAACGGTGATGCGAATCTAAAATGTCATTAGCTTGTTTTGAATCAGACCAACGTAGGATTTCATTCATTCATGACATAATGTAAATATACCCTTACTACTATTGTTTAATTTATTTTGAGTCGAAACTATGTCCTTCAGAGATTATGGATAGAATCAAAGAGATTCCTCCAGACTAGACTGACTTCCCATTATGGAAAGAGGAAATTCAATTAGCTCTCTTAGTTTTTGAGCTGTAATCATGCCATTTGTTAGCATGCTCCCACCCTTCCTACGAGAGAACGTGATTATGATAGCGGCTTTTTTTGGAGGGTTAAAGAGTTTGTGGATGATAAGCGTCAGTGGGAGCACCCAAAAAGGCTATCGCTCGTGATCATGAAGAAGCACATTAGTTTTGATCTTAGGGAAAAAATAACTGACACTGATAATGTCAAACAGCTCCTAGCCACGGGTGTCAACCACTATAGATTGGATGGGCTCTAGCCATAATTCACTAACTTTGTCAGCATTGGTAGGATGACTTGGCCACCAAGTCCTTTAGATACCTGCAAAACAACTTAACGGCAGCGTCATGAGTATGCAAATTGTACTACATAGACTTACCTAATATATAAACAAAAAAGTATGCATTTGGCATTAGCAAGGAATAAAGGTTGAGTTGCATTAATAGGATTTTGCATAAAGTAAATGTCATCTATCAACTATATATAAGCATAGCAAGGTAGAGCATATATGAGCATTAAGCGTAGAATGGAGCTTGATCTTCCACGAGTCCTTCATCGTCACATCTGCTCTGAATCTAGGAGTAAGAACAATCAAATCTGTCCAAAGAGTTTAGTCATTTGAAGAAAACTCTGCAGAGGACTAGGACGAATCTCCATACCCGTGTGCCCAGGTAAGGGTTGCCTCAAGTCCCTAACTTTTCACAAGTGTGGCCAAATCGCCCATGAACGGTATAGTGATGGGCCAAGGTATAGGGTATTGGCTTATTCTAGCTACCACGCGCCACACTCGGAGCCGAATCCACTTGGTTATCCGATCACCACAAGCTACTTGGCTTGTTACACCCATATATAACATGTGGTCTACAAGGGGGTTACTTCAAAAAAAATTGCAAACTATCTTGGATGGATACCCTATACTGTAAGGATCGATGATTACCTCTCTGGTGTAACCTGTAGATCCAGGGGATGATCTCTTCCTTTAGGGCTTCTCCACTCACCCTAGGACAGTAGCACCGCAGCGGGTAGACACCACTGTAACAGTGTAGAAGACGTCGGTGGTGCTGCAGTGGAACGGTAGAACCCTATAGGCAGCGACGGTGAGCTTGGTGGGGCACATCCCGTCGCCGGCAGCACGTCTTTAGGATCGGATTAGGGTTTTCTGTGGGTGGGATGGCGGCTCCAGTGAACCTCATAGCTCAAGCCTTGATCCCCACCTTCCTTTTATGTGTGCTGTACAACAGGGGCCCACCAACCATATTAGGGTTGGGCTCCCCCGATCAAGGAGCAGAGACAAGGGCCCAATAGGCCGTTGGGCCTATTGGTGGAGATCAACTAACATTCTTCCTCTTGATCTCATTCCATCTTTCAATTTCATATCATTTACTTTTATTCATTCCATTACAGATTAGCGCATAGAGTATATCTCATCGTCACGGTCCATTGCCGATAGACTTAACAGCTACAACACACTACTCTGTTCTGAAATAGATACTTATCTTTGGGCCTTCTTTTATCTAGGAATTTTAGGCTTTTCCCTTAAACCCATGCTAGCTATATGTTCTCTGAATACCTATGTTCTCTGAACATGTTGGGTGGTAAGCCTTTTGTAAGCGGATCCGCGAGTATTCTTTCTATACTTATATGCTCAAGACTTATGACTTGATCCTGGACTTTATCTTTCACAACATAATACTCTATGTCAATGTGTTTGGCAGCATCACCTGACTTATGTTATGAGCATACTGTACTGCCAGATTATAATCGCAGTATAACTTAAGTGGTCTATAGATGTCGTCAACCACCTTCAAACTAGGTATGAACTTCTTTAGTCAGTTCACCTACTCATTGCCTCATAACACGCTATAAACCGTCATACATTGTGGACGATATAGTGATAGTTTGCTTTGAGCTTTTCCATGAAATAGCTCCCCTTTGCGAAGATGATAGAAAATCCACGTCTGGATATGTATTCACTCTCGCATAATTAGAATCTGAATATCCTCACTATGTGGAATGAATCAGATCTTCTATATGTCATCGTGAGGCCTTTCGTTCCTTGTAAATAATGCAAGACTTTCTTTACTAATTTCAGTGTTCTATTCCAGAATTGCTCTGGAATCCGCCAAGTAAAACCCAATAACAAATGCCAAGTCAGGGCATGTACATACTTGAGCATGTTGCAAGCTTCCGACAGCTGAAGCATATGGAACCACTTTCACTTTATCAATTGAGCTCATATTGGTTCCTGGGGCATTGAAAATCCCCATATCTGTCGCCTTTGACTATAGGAGCAGGTGAGGGACTACATTTGTGCATACTGAATTTCTTTAAGATCTTTTCCATGTATGCCTTTTGTGACAGTCCTTATACCCTTTTTCTTCTATCTCGGTGAATCTCGATCCCTAGAACGAATGAGGCTTCGCCAAGATCTTTCATATCAAATTTCTTTGTCTCTAGTAGTAGACTAACATCACTACTAGCAAGTAAGATATCATCTACATACAGGACAAGGAAGATAAACTTCCCATTCTTAAACTTTGTATTGACACAATTGTCCTCTACATTCTCTTTACTTTGTATAGACACAATTATCCTCTACATTCTCTTTAAAACCCTAAAATTATTTATTGTCTGATCAAACTTCAAGTACCACTGTCTTGAAGCTTGTTTTAATCCATAAATAGATTTCTTTAGGCGGCATCACATTCGTTCTTTTCTTTCCATGACAAAACCTTTCGGTTGTGCCATATAAACATTTTTCTCCAAGTCTCCGTTGAGAAATGCCGTCTTTACATCCATCTGATGTAATTCTCAATCGTAATGTGCCACTAATGCTATTATGATTCTGAAGGAAACTTTACATGAGACTAGAGAAAATGTCTCATTATAATCAATCCATTCTCTTTGCATAAAGCCTTTTGCCACAAGTCGTGTTTTATATCTCTCTATATTCCCTTGAGAGTCAAGTTTTGTTCTATAGACCCATTTACAGTCCTACTGTTTTGGCTCCTTTAGAAATTATTTCTAAAGTCCCAAACTTTATTGGCATTCATTGATTTCATTTCATCTTCCATGGCCTTAAGCCACTTTGATGAATGATCACTTCTCATGGCTTCTTAAATGAGGTGGGATCATCCTCCATTTGAAATTCCTCAGTGTTGTACACTTCATAATCAGCATGAATAGCTGATTTTCTAACTCTTTGAGACCTTCTAGGGGCATCCACTTTTGGCACATCTTCTGTTTGAGGCTGTTGTTGCTCCCCCTCATGTGTGGCAATAGGTTCTATAGAATCCTAAAGAACAGGTTCCTCATCGTCATTCATTGTTGCCACAGGTGGAATAACAACAGGTGCTGACACCATAGTCTCTTGCACTATCGGTGCAGCGACAAGTAGTGAGAAAATTGGTTCATGAATCATTGGAGTGGGCACATACACCCAGCTTCACTTCAAGGACAATTTCTCGAGCTAGCATGCTCCCCCTCATCAATTCATCCTCTAGGAAGACAGCGTGTCTCGTTTCATAAACTTTGTCAGTCCCTCTAGACAGTAGAAACGAAAACCTTTTGACTTTTCTGGGTAGCCAAAGAAATGGCACCTTACTGTTTTGGGATATAACTTCCCAATGTTTGGGTTAAATACTTTAGCCTCAGTAGTGCTCCCCCACACACGTAAGTGTTTAGTGAGGGTACTCATCCTGTCCACAACTCATACGGTGTTTTGGGCACCGACTTTCTTGATACTTTATCGAGAATATGAATGTCCGTTTTTAACGCCTCCATCCACAGGCTCAACTATAAGGTGGAGTAACTTATCATACTGCCCACCATATCCATCAGGGTGCGATTGATTCTTTTAGCTACTCTATTCTGCTGAGGTTCGCCCGGTGTAGAATACTGGGCTATTATGCCATTCTTTTAGGGTATGCCGACCGTAGTATTCCCCCACGGTCAGACCTGACTATCTTAATCTTTAATATCTTAAATTTATCCAATACATCTTTTCTTTCTTTGATTGGATAAATATAGCCATAATGGGACTAATCATCTGTGAATGTTATGAACGGATCATAACCATCCACACTCTTTACAGGAAAGTTGACCACAGATGTCTGTGTGAATAATCTATAAAATTCCTGCGCTTCGTTTGTCATCTTTATTAATCTTCTTTACATACTTTCCTTTTATGCATTCCCTGCATTGTTCTTAATCTGAGAGCTCTAATGGAGGAAGAATATCATTCTTAACTTGTCTTTCTATTCTCCCCCTTCGAAATATGGCCTAAACGACAGTGCCATAATTTCAACAACGCATCGTGAGCTCTCTTATGCCACCATTTCCAGAGTAACACTCTGTCACCAGCTGCTTTATCAGCTGGGTAGCATATGTCTTTGAAGAGCCAGTGAATTGACTCTTTATTCTATCGAGGTACTCGGTGACTGTGTTACACTCTGGGATTGAGCCCACAATACAGGTTCAATCATGTTCTTTATCACAGCCAAAATATTTCTTATTGGCAGTGACCCACTTCCTATGCACAAAAGTCATAGGACTATCTTTTGGGATTCAAAATCCCTCTCTTTAGTTGCCCAAGTGGCATCATTCTCTTTTGTCTCCCTCACTGGTGCCACAAACTCAGTGAAACACGGTGAGGTGACTACCTAGTCCACCTTAGACAAGATGAAAACTAGGTCAAAACTTTTCTTATCATAAAAATAACACCATTTGCATGCCTTGATTTCAACATTGGTCAAAATCAAAACATACAACTATTCTTATACACTAATTCTACAAAACATGCCTCGATGATTACCTCTCTGTGTGTAACCGTAGATCCGGGGATGATCTCTTCCTTTAGGGCTTCTTCACTCGCCCTGGGACAGTAGCACCGCAGCATGTAGACACCACTGTAACGGTGTAGAAGACGTCGGTGGTGCTGTAGTAGAACGGTAGAACCCTGCAGGCGCGATGGTGAGCTTGGTGCGGCACATCCCGTCGCCGGCAGCACGTCTTTATGATCGGATTAGGGTTTTCTGTGGGTGGGATGGCGGCTCCAGTGAACCTCGTAGCCCGAGCCTTGATCCCCACCTTCCTTTTATGTGTGATGTGTGATAGGGGCCCACCAACCGTATTAGGGTTGGGCTCCCCCGATCAGGGAGTAGAGACAAGGGCCCAATAGGCCGGTGGAGATCAACTAACATATACCAGTGTTGCTGGACGTTTCGTAGTCCATGAAATACCCACGCCAGACAATGTCCATGTCCGGTGAGTTCACATGGTAATTGAGCTAGAAAACTGGCTAGCGCCTCTCAGCTGTAAACCAAACTAAATTCGATCAAAACTTGTTCAGATTGAAACCAAAAGATCTCAGGTTTTGAAGGGAGATTCACAAGATCACGTGACATCCCATCGCAAGCAAAAGCCCATTCCGAAGATAGAGAAAAAAAGGTTAATTTCAGAATCACTCATCGCTCACAATATAGACACATATCAACCATGTGTTCTCATATTTAAGGTTATCATCATATTTTGAGACTCAAATTTTTTAAAATTCCAAAGTATCACGGATAATGTGACGCCCTATACCAAAGTTGCAGTTGATCTCGACAAGATCCTCTCAAACTTATATGTTAGTCGTTTTTTTTTCATTTGAGATTATTTAGCTGTCAAAATATTCAATAAGATTATGAAATGTTAATACAAAAGAATAACATTATTCTATACTCTCTCATAAATGAGTATGTAGTGCAATTGTAGCGATTTGTCGTGCGAGGCTAAAGGTTATTATGGGTTCAAATCCTAACAAGAGACATTCTCTTAAAATGTCTGCCCCTCATGAGGTCTACATACCGCACCATAGAATGTCTTAGTATTGACCTTTCTATTTTGATTGAAAAAGAATAACACAGGCAAGATGTTCTTAACATATTTTAGTTAACTAGCTTTCTTTATTTGAACGTTAGTATATGTATTTAAAAAGTTAACAGTAAAACAGCTTTGATCCTTTGAAAGTTGCACAAACCTAACCTGTGGGGTATCATGCATAGCATGCACTTTAATTTGAGGCAACACAAATGTTATCATGCATGTATGAGACCAGCGGCGGATCCAGGAAATATTTTAGGGGGGACTGAACAACACTGCTACTCGATCTTAAGTCTCAGCCCCCCCTATACTATAGAACTTTGCCTAAAAATTCATAGGGGCTCTACAGTATTTTGTACTGATTCGGTTTGGATAGGGGGGGGCTTGAGCCCCCCCCCCCCCCCCCCCCCCCCCCGCCCCACCGCTGGATCCGCCCCTGTATGAGACGAACTAATAATTGGTGTCGACATATGTGAACAAATTAAAATGGTCGCGTCCAGCAGCCAGCTATCAAAGTATCAACGCGTTGAAATTAAAGGTCACGATAAGGGGCATACGAGTGCTGAATGAAGCCAGTCGGGACTGACACTGATACATACATATACATGGGCGCTATAGAGGCCGCAGAGCTGGTACATGATTGGAACGGGGAGATCGAGTGATGGGTACGATGATCCTGTGACGAGCCACCGCATGTGCGGCATGCTCCGTCCCGTTTCCACCAGCTGCAAGTCTGCAACGGCCGCAGCGTCTACGTGCGTACGTGTGCGCGACGCGATCCAAACCCACCGGTGCCGCGCGGACACGTCGGGGCCGTCCATGGCGCCACGCACGCTATGCCATTCCTAGCTTACTTCGCATTATATTGTTAGCTCTAGCTGTAGCTAGTAGGTTTAGCCCCACCGTATATATGCTGTTTTAGCTCAAGGTGCCTTTGCTTTCGTGGTATGTACCTGATGCTTTTGTGCGCGATACAGGTTGTGCGGCTTGTGCTTTAGTTGATCACAGCTGTATAAATTTAGATGATATTGAAGCTTCAACGAAGCAGCAGCAGGGTCGTGCTATAACGAGATAATGGTAGTGTAACTTTGGTTATAATTAATGTTGCCTTTTCTGATTTACTCGATGCATGATAATAGTGTATCTGAATGGTACCACTCTGGTTATAGTTCATGTCGTACATCTTTACGCCTTCTATTCAGACGGTGTTTGGATGTCAGCTATAAAGTGCCACAGCAACTGTGGCGAGAATGCTGCAAGCTTTGCCGTCTGAAAAATTGTGGCCTGCCTAAACTACTCACCAATCAAGCAGTAGCTAAAATAACTATGGCTGCCACAACTGTGACGTGGCAGGTGGTGGCCTAAAACCAAACACCCCCTCCATATCTTTTCATGTGCCTATTTCATACTACTATACACAGAGGCTTTGAGGTAGTTGTACATTATTTATTGGTAGAGACGGCTACTTCCAGCCACAACTTCTACCTGTCTCTGGCGCCGTCTCCATAAATCGGTTTCTATAGAACTCCAACCGTCTTTAGAGATCTCTTATTTCTAGAATTTGTAAATCGGGATAATAAAATAGCAAACACTACTATATTTTTTAATTACAGAGGCAGCTCGGATGCCTATATTAAGAGGGTTGGCCCAACTGCCTTAGCTCTTTCTTATCTACAAATCGAAGATTCGTAGAGGCGGCTGAATCGGACTTCTAGCGGCGGTTGAGAATAGAAGCCACCTCTAGATATGTCGATTTGTAGAGGCGGCTTCGAGCCACCTCTACAAACACTACACCACAACACCTGCAACACCGTCAGACATCTGACGCTAAAAATTTTGTTTATCGATGGACGATCTTACGCTAAAGATATCTCACAGATGATCTGTCGCTGAATCCTCATTTAGTGATCTACTATCTGACACTATAGATAATCATGTATAGCGTCAATCTGTCTGTCCCTAAAAGGATATACAGCGTCAATCTATCTGACGCTAAAAAGAAGTGGCCCCCGCCCAGCTCGCCCACCGGGCTTACATTGAGCTCGCGCGCCTGCTTGCTTTGAGTTCCCACGCAAAATTTTAGCGTGGGCCCACAAATACAGTGACAATTGACAAACCCTAGATGCTTCTCACCCCTACTTCCAATCCCAAATCCAGCCGCCACTGCCTTACTCCCGCCTATCACGCCGTCCCAAATCGCGTCGGTCGCCCTCTCCCTCTCAGCGCGCGGCCGCACTCAAATCTAGCGCCCCGCCCCGCCCTGCCCAAAGCTCTGTGCCCGCCGCCCTGCTCGCTCCAAGTCCCGCCCGCCCCCAATTCCTACCGCCCCCCGCCGCGACTCAGCACGGCGCCCCGCTCTGTGACCGTCCAACGCTACTGCGCCACCCACCCTACAGCATCGCCAGGAACCCTGCCGGCCCCGCCTAACTGTCCTCGCGGGAGCGCCGCCTGGAGACCTGCCAACCCCCTGGTGCCGCCTGCCCCGCACCTAGAGCACACGACGGTGGAGCACGCAAGCCGGAGCAGTTCTGCCATCTCCGTGACTTCGCTGGTGGAGCACACGACTGGGAGTGGTTCCGCCTTCTCCGTGACTCTGATTCGTGCTTCTGTTGCAGATCCATTGGTATGTCCAAATGCTCTCCCCTGTCTCTTTCTTTCATGTGCTGAAAGCTAAAAATAAGCTTCATCGCCGCCTGGTGATATTTCCTTGTATTTTTTATCACCAACTCCTCAGTTCAGTAGTAGATGGTTAGTCAAATTAACATGTGTAACTCGACTAGAGTAGGAGTCACTGGAATTCAGTAGTAGACGATTAGTCAATTAACATGTGTGAAGGGTCCTAACTCGACTGGAGTAGGATTCTTTCTGGTGGGTCTACTGATTCAAGGTGTCCTTTACAGGAGTACGATTGTCCTTTACAGGAGCTAAAAAATAAGCCACATTGCAATTAAATATTGGCAGCTGGTGATATTTCCTTGTATTTTTTATCTGCATCATCGCCGGCAGCAATCGCTGACCGATGAGTGCCACCGCTATACTCACGAGAGACCTACATAGAGCAGGCAAAGGGCTAGCGAACAAGCACGGGAGAGGATTGGGGAACTTCAACGTGTTGCAGATATGCAGGGTGCAGGGGAGAAATTTGGAGGTGCGGTAATTTTGGGAGAAACAAAGGGGAGCTATTGGAGGCGGAATTTATACCTCAGTTTCTAAAATTTTGTTTTGGGCCGTGGTTGGGCATCTCTTGGAGTTGCTCTTAGGTTGGGGATATTCGGCATCTATAGTTAGATTTTTCTTCTCCATCTGTTGCTAGTTCTAGTATGTATCTGTCTAGAAAAAACTGGAGCTATGACGGGCCAGCAATTACACTACCCATCGAATCCTCATACCTTATGCCCTATGCCTTGTCCAACTAGCATGAAGAAGATGAATTATAAGGGTAAATTGTGCTCTTCTTTTTTTGTTGTAATCTTACCATCAACAAGAGTCAAAGGTTAATGTACTGAATCCCATGTTTCCTTCTTACTGAAACCATTCGGAAAATAATTAGGGGTCTATGTACTTGTTCTTACCGTAAGCCCAAAACTATTCTAGGAATTTTTTGGGGCTTCTATATTTGTTTTTTACTGAACAACCATCCTAAGAAATTTGTGTCCCAAATTAACTATGAGTTCTGAATGTATGTATATATGTATGGTAAAAGTTTTGAGGTTGCAGCACACGTGCAGCTTTGTGCATCAAATTTTTTTGCTAGCTACTAAATAAATTAATTTCCATGCTTTCTGAACATGCTTCGTTTCACTTATAGTTGAGTACATCCAACATGTCTAAGTTCAAGAGATCGTCCTACAATTACCAAGGCCTTTATATATTTAGTAATATTAAGAGATTGTTGTTTTCCAGTGTTACAAGCAGGCATAATTGATTTATTCTTTCCTATTCATTTCAGTTCCCTAGGTGAAAGTACTGTGGAGCTGGCTCACTAAACCCAACGAGTTGTAGATCTGCTGCATCGACGTCGTCCTCTTCGCATTGCTTGCAGCCAACAGATTCAAGTACTGTAGATACACGCTCAGTCCCCACAAAGACTCATGGATAAATCATGGATCAATAGTGATGCTAGGCACACAAAGGCATACTTACAAGGGGTCAACAGTTTCCTAGCTTTTGCATTTAGAAATTCAACAGTAGGGGACAAGATACTATGCCCTTGCATAAAGTGTGTTAACTCATTTTAGAGAGACTCAAGTGAGATACGAGAGCACTTGATATGTGATGGGTTTCTACAAGGGTACACAACTTGGAACTTACATGGGGAAGCTAGTTCCTCTTATGTGAATACCGACAATGGTGATGGTGCTGAACTTGTGGAAGATTTTAGTGAAGAGGATGACATATCTACATTGCTTAGAGACCTAGGCCTGTTGCAGCCCGAGCAGCTATTAACATGACTACCACAACAAATGATATCCTCGCTCACTTTGCAAATGTTCTTAATTAAACCTATATGTGATAGGTAAAGGAATGCAAGAAAAAGGAGTGCAATAAGGCATCTAGACCTCTCAAGGGCACTGCAGGTATGTTCCTAAATTTACATTAATCAAACTGCGTACAAAACTAGTGACAAATTGTAAAAACCTAGTGACTAAATTCAGCATATAGAAATATATTTGGAAGACAATTACTAACATTCTGTTCCATCCTCAAGTAATGATTTAACTCACTGTTGTATGCCTGTACTACTATAGAAGTGATGATTTCAGAACATAAGACAGCTAAGAACCAGCAATGGACTAGAGTTTTGATTATTGTTTGGCACAAACCAGAGGCATGTTTCTCTTAGTTGATGGGATAATTTACTGCTGAAATTTAAACTTGACTGAAAATTAAATTGATTAGAGGCATTTGTCGCACTTAGGCGCAAATGAGGCCTAGTGCTTTAGATGATAACTCATACTGTACTTCAGTTTTACATAACTTTTCTACACTTTTTGATTTCATGGTTATAAAAGTAAAAAACTTAAGTGAAAAAATTTTGTTATACTAGTCTCTTGCTTATTGTTTCTAAACAAAGGTGTCTTGACCTTTTTACTGATATTTATACTGTTTTTAAGCTAAAAAGGAGCCTGATTGTCTAGTTAAAGAACAGTAGTATTATTTTTAGATGTCGGGCCTCGTTAGCAGGCAATATTATTTTTAGATGCTGGGCCTCATTAGCAAGCAGAAGTTGTTTAGTTAAATTGAATCGGTTGGGTAATGAAATTTAGAACACAAACATCTTCCTTTTTTTTCCTCAGAGCACAAGCATCTAATGCTCACATGTATGGGTACAAGACTAGTTAAGCAGCAAGGTGCTAGTGGGGAGCAACTACGTCTTGTCCTTGAAGCTCTGAACCTGATCAGGTATTCACGGCAGTGCCCAGCAGTGATGCGGGCCTTGCCGATGAGGCTGTGATGTTGGCCCCGAACTTGAAATTTAGTAGTAACTTTAAGACATGTTTATACTGTATGGTTCCATTCACCAGAGTTTTGCTGAACCACAAATCCATGACCTTGCATTACTGTTTGAATTTTGAACATGAATCTTCACTGCCTCCTTTGTATTGAAGACATGTTTTACTCACTTGTGCAGCATGAAGGATGTTAGCAGCTCAATGGCAATTGATCATAGTTGACAGCATCAAGTTTGTCAACTCTCTATTCTTCACATTGCAGCAACAACATCAGCTCGACGGTCGCACTGAGCTTTATAGAATGCTTTGCATGTGTGTTGACAGTAGCACTAGATCAATAGCAGCATGTGCTGTTTTTCTTATTTAGCCTTTGGTTTAATTTCTCTCTTGTTTAATTAATTAGAGCATTTATTAGCTGGTAGATTAGTAAGTTAAATCAATTAGAGCATTTAGTAGCCGGCAGATTAGTAAGTTAAATCCATTAATTCTTTGCTTCCAATGATGTATTATTGTCGAAGTGATATTTATGTACATGTATTTCAGGGAATTAGGCCTTCTCTGTTTTGAGAATAACACTTTATATCTTACAGAGTAATACACAATTTTACTACTATAGAAATGATGATTTCATCTTGTTCCGTACTGATATGCTTGGGGTTGGTTGTTTAGTTCCTCATGGTTGTAGTATTTAACTGTAGTAGGAGAAAAAAAATCTATAATTTCACTTCAGTTTCTGAAAAATGGTTGTCTACACTTGATTGATCTATACAACAGCTTTACATATTTTCTCCACTTACCTAATTACATAGTTATTTTTTAGGAAGTGCTGGGCACTAGCCTTTGGCCTAAGTTTCTGGAAAATGATTCTCTTCATAATCTGATGGATGTGCTCTACTTTTGGCACGTCATTCCTTTTGGTGACTTTTGAGTTCCTAGAAATGATTGTGTGCACAAACCTTAGGATGTAAAACACAAAGTACTAGTATTGTTTCCTGAGGAGTACATTTATGTAATTCTTTTGGTGGTTGACTTTGCTGGATGTGATGTACACAAATATATGGTGTACAAGACAAATTTATTTGGTGCTTGACTTTGATGGATGTGATGTACAAGACAAATTGGATGTTATATGTATTGAGCTGCATGTGATATGTGTTTGTGTATCTTCATGTGACATGTGGACACTATATGAGCATTGAATATAGTTTTGATATGTGCTAAAAATTGTATTTATTTTTTTTCTATATTAAATTGTTCTGTTGAACAGTCTGTCGCTGTAAATGTATGGAGTGTTGGATGATCTGACTGTGAATGTGTGATAACAGATTATCTGTCGCTAAAGAGTGGCAACAGGCTATCTGTCGCTGTAAATATTCACTACAACAGATTATTTGTCGCTAAAAGTACCATCTGATGCTAAAGATTTTTAGCGACAGGACTTACAGCGTCTGCGCAAGTCTATCGCTGTAACTTTTTAGCGTCAGTTCGTCTGTCGTTGTAGCCGCTTTTAGCGTCAGATCGTCCATCGCTATTCTTGGTGTTGTGCTGTAGTGAAATCGTTAACCAGAAATCACAAGTCCAGACCGAAAAATTGCAAAAAAAAAAAGTTTCAAACCCTGAGAGACCCCACCAAGCAGCCACACACGTGCTTCATGGCCAAAAAAATCAAACCTCGGGAGAGTTTCAGCAAGCGTGTAAATGACTGCTCAGAGAAATACCTTTCAAGCGGGCAAAAGAAATCCTTGTTAAATCTGTTTTACAGAGCCTTCCTACTTATGCTATGAGCGTCTTTAAATTCTCTGCAGGTCTTTGTGAACAACTTGAACAAATGATAAAAAAAATTTGGTGGGGAGATGAACACGAAAGAAGGAAAATCCATTGGCTCGCTTGGGACAAGCTCACCAAACCAAAGCTGAGAGGTGGCATAGGCTTCCGGGACCTAGCCCTCTTCAACCAAGCTCTGCTCGCTAGGCAAGCGTGGCGTCTCTTACAGTTACTTGATAGCCTCTGCGCAAGATTGTTAAAGGCTAAATATTATCCTCAAGGAAATGTGCTTGACACAGCAAACTCCTCCCCAGCGTGGAAAGGCATTGAGCATGGGCTTGATCTCATAAAAAAAGGAACCATTTGGAGAGTAAATAATGGTCAAAACATCCAAATCTGGAGGGGTAATTGGATACCACGATCAAATTCACTGAAAATCTCCGGACCAGCTAAAGTCACCGGGATCCACAGAGTGTCTGATCTGCTTCTAAATAATCCAAGACGCTGGAATGAACCACTCATCAAACAAATTTTCTTTCAGCATGAAGCCGAAGAAGTTCTCAGCATCAGGATTCCAGAAACTGAAGGTATGGATATCCTTGCCTAGCACTTTGAGAAAAATGGTATATTCTCTATTATGAGTGCATATAAACTTGCTGTGGAGTTAAATTCCAATGTCTGCAGTATAAGCTGATCTGCTGATAGAAGGAATTTTGAGGCAATATGGGCAACCCCTGTGCCCCAGAAAATAAAATTTTTCACCTAGAAGTTGGCCTGAATGGCCTGGTTGTGCAAACAAACAGGCTGAAATGTCACCTAATCCCGGATGCCACTTGCTCCATGGCTATGGTCCGATGCACAAAAGTTGTTGATCTGCGACATGCCCTACGCCAAGTCTTGGACCTCCCTAAGGAGACTTTGTTTAACCACACAGGACCTGAATGGATGCTAGTCCTTCTAAATACTGTCAACAAAGAGGCAAGAGCTAAATTGATGTTTCTTTTTTGGAGAACCTGGCACCTCAGAAATGATATCATCTTCGGGAAAGGAGAAAGTCCTATATCTGCTTTGGTAGAATTCCTTCAGAATTATATCACCCCGATGAAACCAAACAGCAATCCACCAACAATAGTTAGATTGTCTCCGATAACCGCGACCCAAAATACAAGACTCATTCGTCCTTTAGGTAACGCTACAGGCAAATGGTTCAATACATATTTTTGTCTTCTCCAACAATAAGACACAAAAGACAATCATTTCTGCAAATGGGTCTTCAGGAGAGATGATACTCAGATTTGGGTTATGCCTCTCCTGACACCTAAAATGGGTCTTACATATAGGTACTCTGTTGGAGGCTATAGGTGTTGTGTTGGAGACCTATTTTTGGTTTGGGTTCTGTAATGGGTCTCCTATTGGAGACAGCCTTAAAGGGCAAAGAAATCAGTAATCCAGAGCTTGTAAAGCACTACTATGCTCCTCAATATGACAAAAAAGACAAAGTTTCTTGGTCGCCGCCTCCCCCCGACTAGATAAAACTAAATGTGGATGTAGGTTTCGACCCCCTCTCCGATCATGCTGGCCTTGGTTTCATTGCAAGGAACCATTTGGGCGAGGTTTTGTTCTCTGGATGGTCAAGCGACCAACGATGCAAGTCGGTGGGAAAAACGGAATGTTTAGTGGCATTGACAGGTCTAAAACACACCCTATCTTCATGGATAGGGCGCCTCTGGTGGGAATCAGACTGCCTTGCAACGGTACATCAACTAGAGGACAAGTGCAAAAACCGATCTATTTTATGCCATACCATAGAAGAAGTGAAAAAATCCTCAAGAACTTTCAGGAAGTCAGAATCTCCTAGTGTCATCGAAGTGCAAATGAGGCAGCTCATGAGCTATGTCAGTTTGGTAGGAGAGAGTTTTCATATATTTTTGTTGCTAATGACATCCTGACCTGCATGTCGGTGGCTTTAGCCCGTGATTGTAATCACGTTGGCCTTCCATAATTAAGCTCTCCTCTTTAAAAAAAATCAAACCTTGGGAGACCCCACTAGGCAACCACACACGCGCTTCATGACCAAGGGGGCTCAAACCTACAAACTTGCCCTCATGCATTCCTCCCCTATCCACTCCACCCATATGAGACTTGTGTCATTTAGGATATTCGTCCTTCTCATTTTATCTTTATCTGATTTTAAAATGAGTAGTTGGAACCCTAAACAAATTTAAATGAAAATTTATTAACTACAAAGTTTTATAACTTTTCGAGATCTACAACTTTGGTTTTGGTTGTTTCTCCATTCAAGGTCATTTCAAAATTTTAAATTTCAAATATGAGAAATTCAAACATAATTTTCTTTGCATACATGATTTCAAATGAAAAGATTGTCAACTATAAAGTTGCATAAATTTTTCAAGATGTACAACTTTCGTTTTTGGTCATTTATACATCCGAGATCATTTGAAAAATTTAAATTTTATTGTGCAGCTCTGACTTTTAGAGGCGGATCTATTTTCATCCGCCTCTAGAAATCATGTTTTAGATGTGGCTGGACGTAGAGTTGCCTCTAAAAATGGGTGCATGTGTAGAGGTGGCTGAAAATATATAGCATTTGCCTCTATGAATGCATTTCTAGAGGCGGCACAGGAGGCCACTATAGAGGTGACTGAAAATTGAGCTACCTCTGCAGAAAAAGCCTCCCTTTGCTAAAAATCAATTTTATAGTAGTGAAAAAATTATCACAAGTCACACGATTTTTCATGCAAACTACACATTTTGCTAACAGTGGGAAATCAAATTATACCTGCCTCTAGAAATGACCGAATCTCATTCGCCTGTAGAAATCATTCTCTAGCATTTGGAAATAGGGACAAATAAATAACGAAAAAGTCACAAGTCATATGATATATTTTTTTTGCACAGAATACACCTATGTACGACCGTGGGAAATCAAACTCATAACCTCAGGGACTCGTGGTTGCTTTCTTACCATTGCGTCTCAAAGTCACTTCGTGAATTAGTGGTTCATACATTTCTTTGTATTCACGGAAACTTCCGTGAATATGATAATGTATATTTGATACGCTAAACAAATTCAAATAAAAAAGTTTGAACTAAAAAGTTTCAGATCTCTTCAAGTACTGCAACTTTGATTTCAGTCATTTCTCCATCCTGAGGTCCTTTGAGAAATTTGGGGAAAAAAAGAATTTCAAAATCATGAACATTACAACGGAATTTCTAGGCTCCAAATGATTTGAAAAAACAAAGTCTTGAACTACAAAGTTGCGTATCTCTTCGAGTACTACAACTTTGATTTAGGTCATTTCTAAATCCGAGATACATTAAAAATTTTCAAAAAGAAATTGTACGTGCGCATTGGTTAGATGACTATGTATCTTATCTCATCAATAAATTTTCAAGTTTTTTTATTGTATTGTTTATTTTAATTTATGCCCGCTGTTAGTTAAATTGAATGGCAGTGCTAGCGCCCAGATTTCCAGACAAACGCACACGTCCGGACGCCCGCGCCTGCACTCCGTTTCGCGCACCCACATGGGGCTCGTGCCGTCTGAACATCGCCAGTGCCTCCTGACCCCACACGTAAACCGCTCGCACCCCCTCTACTTCCCCTTCTCGGACGCCTGCTATGGCAGGTGGGTCCCCAACAAAAACACCAATCTATTTTTAAGCATCCAAATAAAACATTTACAACATATGTCATGGAACATTTGAAACATGCGTTTGAAACACTTGAAACATGCTTCTGAAACATTTAAAACATGCATCTGAAGCACTTGCAAAAACAATTGAAAAGCCATTGAAAAACATATGCAACATCAAGATAAAACACATGCAACGTATGTGTGAAACATATGCAACAGCCACGTAAACACACTTGTGACATACATTTGAAAAAAAAGATGAAACATTTAAAATAGATGCTTGCAACGTACGTGTACAACCATTGCAACATATGAAACATCCCGGTCTACTTTTACAGCATCCTATATGAAACACTTGCAACATACCTTTGAAATATCTGAAACACTCGAAACATACTCTTGCAACATTCGCTTTCAAGCACGACATCTACTTGCTTCTTGGACGAATGGAGGCTCGGTGTACGGTCAGCCGCGCATACCAGTAGCATGCGGGAGGTGGCACTAGCGGCAGCAATGTGCCGTCAGATATCCACCCGTGGCGAACGCATGCAGGAAATGGAGGGAGGCGAGGCGGACGCGGAGGTAGCGTGGCTAGCTAGGGTGGAGGGCCACCAGGGACTGGCTCACCATAGTTACTGTCCTATGGCCGTGCGACGAGCACGAAAAGGGGCGGCAGGGGATTTACTTAGCGAGCATGCACAGGGGGAACTACGAGCCTAAGGTGGCATTGGTGGAGCTCTAGGAGTGGGTCGCGAGAGGGCTAGAAGGAAATGGGGCAACAACAACTGGGGAGCTCTAGGCTCGGTCGGCCCTGTCGTGCGAGCAGCAACCAGAGAGGGAGAGAGAGCGACGCGACGAGAGAAGGGAGCGTGAGAGAGAGAGAGCAAGCATATTGAACACGTAGGCCCAGGAAGGCTGACGCCACTGGCGAAGGCCAAACTAGGTCCTGCACACCCCACCCGAACTTCGCAGGCCTAGGAAGGCTGGCGCCACTGACGAAGGCCAAACTAGGTCCTGCACACACCCCCCACCCCCCCCACCCTCCCCCGGCTATGCAGTTCTACCATGAATACACGGCACCACTGCGAGTCGCTGCATTGCATGCAATTATTTACTACCTCTCTGCTTGTCCTGTACTTGCTAGCTACTATTTGCTGATGAGTGAAAGGCAGCTTGCAAGTATGCCAATCTGCGCACATTGTTCATTCTTCTTTGACATGATTTTTTATTGTTCATTGCAGTCCGAATAGAACTTGAAAAAACAAAGCTCTTTACACAGAATTTCAATTCTATGTAGGTTTGAATTTGGCCCCCTACACATTCAGGTCCGCTCCGCCACAGGCTAGAGCTTATGGTAGGGCGCGATGGAGAGGGTGACCGGTGCCAGGAGACGCACAGGAAGTCGGAGCGAGCGTTGCCCGGTGATTAAGACAGGAAAGCGGATGAGTAATACGGATATTTAGAAGAAAAGCTGATGCTATACATCTCGTGGGTAGAGGGGTGTGAGGCTGTTAGACCGCCACGTTGCGTCCGGAGATTAAAGCCATCCCGACAGTCTAATCCTATCAATTCCGTAAATTGAAGACAACACCTCGGTATGCATGTACTGACCATGGTCATACGTGCTTTGTCTGAGTTGTTACATTCGTACGTGACATCATTGAGTCAATTCATAGCCAATCCAAGGTACGTTTTGATCAGAGGGATTTTGAATCCACCGCGTGGGAGGGGATTGCCGGATTGGGTGGTGGGAGGGGATCATCCATTCATCCCATCCCAATCCCCATAGGGGTTAACTCTCTCTTCGATTGTGTTCCACTTCCACACTTAACAAATACTGTAAGCCCTGACGGTGCAGCTCGCTCCAACGATGACAATGTGACATGCACGACAAGAAAGCGGACGCTAGCGCTCTACATGTAGCACTAGCACAGACGATCCGCAGCCGCTCGCGCGCTGGCACTGGCGTGCAGCTGTTATCCATTGGCCATGGCGATACCAGTACACTCCAAGCCTAGCGCGGCGAGCCGGCGACCGTCCCGTGCCGCCGCGCCACGTCGTGCCGCGGTCCAAAGCCCAAGCGCAGCGATCCGATCACTCTGGAAGCCAAAAGCCAACACAGAACAGAAACAGCTGTCGGGCACGTGCGGCCGAGGGCAACCAGACGAGACGTGGCGTCCACGCCCGGGCCCCCACCCTACCGCCGAACCACCGCTCGCCGTCCGTCCACTCCCCTCGATGTCTCGATCCCATCGCCCGGCGCGCTTTTTTCCTCGGTGGCGGGCGCCTTTCCCCTCGAGCCTTTTACCTCCACGTCCGCGCGAAAGCACGCTCCCCGTCCCCGGCCCGTCACATGACCCCGCGCCGCGCCCGCCACGCCGCGACGAGATGCGATGGCACTATGGCAGGCAGCCTCGGCCTATTTATTCCCACGGGGCTGAGCCTCGTCCCTCTCCGCGCCCGCCACGTAGGAACAGCTCGCTTGGCTAGCAGGCTAGCTGGTGCGGTGCGGCTGCCTCTGCCTGAGCGTCATGGAGGAGAGGCGGCGGAGGCCCGCGCCGCGGCGGGAGGCGTCCGTCGTCGCGCGCGGCCGGCGCGGCGCTGCGCCGGAAGGTGCGGGAGCTGCGCCGGCTGGTGCCCGGCGGGGAGGAGGCGCCCGCGGCGGCCCTGCTCGTCCGCACGGCCGACTACATCGTGCGGCTCCGGGCAAGGATCGAGCTCCTCCGGGAACTCGCGGCCGTCTACGGCGCCGCGCAGGCGCCGCTGGAACTCGCCGACGGTGCGGACGCCGCCAGCGCCGACGCTGATGCGTGTGCCGCATGAGTTCGTCAACCATTAATTGCATGCATCTTTTAGTTAATTTCGAAAAAGGATGCAGCTAGCTAGCATGCAGCCCAGCTCGTCCGATGCACGTACCGATCGATGAACACTGGTACGTGTGTGCGCAGCAGTTAACTCCAATTCAGTTGGAGAAATGCATGTGAAATTCAGAAATTGCAGGAGGGATCGATGTTGTCTACAATTTTGGATTTATTATTATTATTTCTCCTTTTCTTTTATTTATGAAGATATACATCTTATGGTTTTACTAGTAGGTTATATATGTTCCCGATGCATGGTTCTATATTTGTTTTGATTTATTATTCCTGGGATCTCGATCTCGGTTGCAAGATAAGCTCGGATCGATGTTCCATACACCACGCCCTACGCAGGGAATCAAAATGTTTCTCTTTTTCTTTTAGAAAAGAAATCAGAAACAGGATTTGCAGTTCATCTGTATATATATATTCATGTACACACGCATTTTCGTTTCTACTTCCCGACAGTGTATTGTTAATTTTCTACTAAGACTTAATATTTCTGTTTCACATGGATTTAAGACTGTTCATATTGTACATACACATTTTCCTTTCTACTTACTGACAGTGTATTGTTCGATTTTCTAAGACTTAGGCATCGTTCGGTTGTTACGGAATGACGCCTTGGAACGATTCCACCAGAAATGCTATGCTAATTTATATAGGCTTTGATGATGTGAAATAAATCCTAGGCAGGAATTCGGCTAAACGAACGAGCCCTTAATATTTTTGTTTCACAAGGATTTAAGACTTGGTTTGTAGTAAAAATTCAAATTAACCTTTAGCAGCTACCGAGAGCCAACAGGGAAAGACATGTTGTGCTACCTTTTCTACTAGGTATTATTAGGTAGTACCATACGGCTGTATTATTGAGTAGAGCCGCCAGTACTGTCCAACATGCATGGTGAGATGTGAGCTGGATCGATGTTGCCTGCGCATACGTACACGTTCAAGCAATAGGTCCATATATACCACGTATATATAGACGGATTACCATTTTGTGCCGACTATACTAGATATTCAAGCCTAGTTTCACGCACGATTTATTCCATGCATTCATGTTTCGATCCAGCAATATGTTCAACCAAGACTACATTGGATGTAATAGCAATTCTACGACATTCTCTTTTTCCTTTCACTTAAAAGTGTTTTTTAAACTATCACTCTGGGGCAGTGGCGGATGCAGAACAAGATTTAAGGGGGGCTGATCTCTTCTTCTTCCTCTTTCTCTCCATTTTTTTTTCTTTCCTCCACCTCTTCTTCTCCATCACTCTCCCTATATTTCCATTGATGTACCAGCTGTAGGGGGGGCTGGAGCCCCCCCAGCCCCCCTTGTAGATCCGCCCCTGCTCTGGGGAGAGGATCTCCACCTGAATTGTATTAATATATGGGGGCATAACCACATCAACAACCTTATTTTTTGAGAAAACGAAGCAAAACCCTTTATAGCCCAGTTAATTTTAGAAAACCGGACTAAAAATATTACCTAGCTAAACTAGGATCAGCACCCTCATCACAAAAGGGTGGGAAAGTGGCATATCCATGAGTAAGAAAAAACAACAAGAAAATGCTATATCCACAAGTAAGAAAAAACAACACATCCCAGCACAAGGGCAAAATGTGGCACAACCACAAAACCACATAAAAGAGACTACAACACCAAGGCATAGGAGCTACATCAACGATACCTCCAAGGAAGTGGATGACGCCAGAACGTAATCATCGTCAGCCAAGCAGGAGGTTGGCAAGGCTTTTGCCTGAGTCTTGTGCCGATGAGAACTACAATGACTGGGCCGACCAAGGAGAGAAGCAGCAAGAGGTTCTTCAACAACGCTTTCAAGGAGATTCCTCATCATTGGCCCAGCCTAAGACTGGGAAAAGCTTTCGCCCAGAACCCTCGCAAGAGCTCCCACAGATGAGACAACAATGCCATAGTCATCTCGTCTTATCTCCAAAGGTGACGCCCGATGCCACCACCATGCTGTCACTGCCACCGCGGACACAAGCATGGTCGACGTCGTCACTCTGCCCAAACAGCGATCTACCCTCACCGGACGAAGACGGACAGAGAGAGCGGCAGAGGGGGAGGGCGCTCACGGGCACATAGCCCAACCGTCGGCATGCCTACAACCAAACTACGCGCACAACACACGCACGCGTAGAAGAACACCCATGGGCACGCAGCCGCTCCACCAGGCATGCCTGCAACCATGCAAACCACGCGCTCAGAGCCTCTGCACACGCACAAGTAGAAGGAACACTGCACCACGGAGCTTCTTCACCAGATCGGGCAAAGGGGGCACTAGATCGAGGTATACTTGGCCAAATGGGCCAGGCCCGATGGGCCAGCACTAGCACGACACTATAAAAAGCACGACCCAGTGAAAGGTCCTAATATGGCTAGAGGAGGGTGAATAGCCTATTTAAAAATCTACAAACCAACTAGAACAATTTGATTAGTATAACAAATAGCGAAATGCAAACTTGCTCTAGCTCTATAAGGGCTACAAGCCACCTATCCAATAATTCTAGTTACTATGATCACTAGACACTCAATTTGCTAAGTCACTACTCACTAAGAGATCTCACACTTGCTACACTAAAGAGCTCCAGTAGATGAACTCAAAACAACAAAGCAAGCTCTCAATTCTAATTACACTAAAAAGCTTGCTACAACTAGTTTGCGAGAATATAAATGAGTGAGTAGGGTAATTATACCACCGTATAGAGGAGTGAACCAATCACAAGATAAACACTAAATCAATCAACTGTAGAATACCAAAGGGCAAGAGACAACCAATTTTCTCCCGAGGTTCACGTGCTTGCCAACACGCTACATCCTCGTTGTGTCGACCAACACTTGGTGGTTTGGTGGCTAAGAGGTGTTGCACGAACCTTGTCCACACAATTGGACTCCGCAAGAACCTATCCACAAGTGAGGTAACTCAATGACACGAGCAATCCACTAGAGTTATCTTTCAGCACTCCGCTGGGGAAGGCACAAGACCCCTCACAATCACCGGGAGATGGCCACGAACAATCACCAACTCGTGCCAATCCTCCACCGCTGCACCAAGCCATTTAAGTGGTGGCAACCACCAAGAGCAACAAATGAATCCCGTAGTGAAACACAAACACCAAGTGCCTCTAGATGAAATCACTCAAGCAATGCACTTAGATTCTCTCCCAATCTCACAAAGATGATGAATCAATGATGGAGATGAGTGGGAGGGCTTTGGCTAAGCTCACAAGGTTGCTATGTCAATGCAAATGGCCAAGAGAGTGAGCTTGAGCCAGCCATGGGGCTTAAATAGAAGCCCCCACAAAATAGAGCCGTTGGCTCCTCAGTCCACAGAAAAATGGGGCGACCGGACGCGCAGGTCAGATCGACCGGACGCAGGACCCCAACGTCCGGTCGCGCGATGCACACCACGTGGTCCCTGCTTCAAATGCTAGTCGCCCAATCTCAACAGTCATCAGTGCACTTAAGTTGTGTCCAGACACGCTTCTCGAAGTGACCGGACGCACCAACACCAACGTTTGGTCATTTCCAGTAAGGTTCCACTCACTGACCGGACGCGTCTGGTTGATCATGACCGAACGTAGGACCCTAGTGTCCGGTCACTTCCAGTAAGCTTCCAGAGGCAGAAATTCACGACCAGACGTGTCTGGTCACTCACAGGTCTTCTCTATGCGCTGCCACATCAGCGGGATCGGACGTAGCCAGCCAGCGTCCTGGTCATGAAGTGACCCAGCGTCCGGTCGAAGACGGATGCCAGTGTCTTCACTGCTTCCACTGACCGGACGCTCCTGATCCAGTTGAGACCAGCGTTCGGTGCACTCTGTGAAACCCTGTCTTTTCTGTATAGGGTGCCGGTGGAAGTTTCTTACCCTTGCTCCCAAGTGCTAAACACAATGTGTATCACCTTTGTGCATGTGTGTTAGCATATTTTCACAAACATTTTTAAGGGTGTTAGCACTCCACTAGATTCTAAATGCATATGCAATGAGTTAGAGCATCTAGTGGCACTTTGATAACCATATTTCGATACGAGTTTTACCCCTCTTAATAGTACGGCTATCGATCCTAAATGTGATCACACTCACTAAGTGTCTCGATCACTAGAACGAAAAGCTCCTATCAAATTTCACCTTTGCCTTGAGCTTTTTGTTTTTCTTTCTCCTTTTCCAAGTTCAAGCATTTGATCATCACCATCATCATGTCATGATCACCATTGCTTCACCACTTGGAGTAGTGCTACCTATCTCATAATCATTTTGATAAACTAGGTTAGCACTTAGGGTTTTATCAATTCACCAAAACCAAGCTAGAGTTTTCACCCTAGCCCGAGGCCTATCGTGCCTGTGCCTAGCACGGCCTAGGTGGTAGTGCCTGTGCCTAGGCCACAACTTTAGCCTTACAGTGCCAGGCCCGAGCACGGCACGGCTAATGGGCCGGCATGACGTCGACCCAATTATTTCCACCGTCAGATGCTCTGAGGATAGGTGCTAACCATTGGATGCATTTAGAGCTACATATATTAACGTCACACCCTTCCAAACCCTAGCTCCTCAGCCTCTATCTCTCTCGATCTCTCACTATGTCGCTCCCTATCTCTCCCTCTACCAATCTCCCACTCTCCCTAGTGCCTTTAGGCCCCGACGGTTGCGTGCCCTCAGGCCCCAGCGCATGCGCGTGCATACTCTCCCCACGGCACATCCCCATGGCAGCGGTCGCGTGGCTGGCGGTGCATCCCCACGGCGATGTGCGGCTAGCGCTGCATCCACATGTCGGTGGAGCGCGATGCATCCGCGTGGTTGGGGCGCATCCACGACGACGGCGGTGAGGCACGACGGTGACCTCACGTGATGGTGGCGGCTGCAGGCCGACATGGGCACACGCGGGCTGTCGTGCCTAGCAGCACGGCATGGCATGGCTAATAGCCTATAGTGTCATGCTTGGGCCGAGATGTCGGCATGACCGCACTATGCGGCATGGCACGACAGCGCTACCATGCCCCATCGTGTCGTGCCCCGCCATGCCATGCCTGGCCATGCCAGTGTCATGCCATACCTGGGCAGCCCATTTGGCCATGTATAGATGGAGGCTTGCCAAGCGAGATGAGGATGCATGCTAGGGGCATGCACGTGCACATGCGGTAGCTAGCCGAGCAGAAAAGAGGGGGCCTTCAAGCCCCCGATGGGATGCCACCACCATCGCCACCCGAGGTCTGGTGCCTGGGAAAGTCAGTGGTGATGTTGTCGCTGACCTTGATGGCGGCCTTGTCCCTGCCAGGCCGGTCCGAGTAGACGCAATCGTTGGGTCACACGTGCCCATGTGGATGAGTGCTCGGAGGCCAAAGCAGAGGGGCTAATGCGTGGCCCACGCCGACGATGAGGACGGAAATGCCACCTGACATGGGGCCCTAGTTGGAAGCGTCCTAGGAGGGCAATGGGGACGCTGCCTGACGGCCACCATGCTGCGCCGGCGTGAGCTCAAAGAGGCACAGATCTAGGCATGCGGAGCATAGATCTGCCGTGCCACCACCCATTTTCACCACCGGTGATGGATCCATGAACAACAAAGGGAGGAGAAAGAGACGGGAAAGGAAGAGAAGATGAGGGATAGGGATATGCGAGCAGCCACCAGTTTTAGTGCTGTTGCGGGCTGCCGCACGTCGGACGACGATAGCGGCCGGAGTAGAGCATGACATGGCCTCTGGTTGGTGGTGGTGGGAACCCCTCTCGTTGCCCTAGGAGGAATGCGTAGGGGTACTAGACCGGTTGCCCCCTTGCCCTTCGGCCCGAGGACCCAACCCCCTTAAAAGTGAGAAAATTGAATTGCAGACTACAAAACAGATTGACAAAAGCTTATCCCCTTTATATATGGCACCTATATATGAGCGAATAAGAAAATCTCATTTCTCCTCCGATCCCTTCTCATGTCTCCATCTGGAAATGCTCTGCTTAGGGCGTTCAGATGTCCGAACACTCCCATTGTCATGGGTCACGACTGACTTAAACAACCCACCACTTCTTGCCCTCAACAACTCCACTCCATAATTTTGTAAAAAAAATCCACTCGCCTAAATGCGACCTCCACTCGCTCGTGCCACTATGGATTCCGGCGTGGTCCACGGCGACCGCTACGGCATGCGGCCTCCCTCCTCTCCACTGGACCTCCCTTCACCGCTACTCCTGCTCTGCCGCTCGCCCCAGCCTAACGGTGCAGACACCGTCGCGCCCACGCATGGGGACTACTTCCTTGGTCACAAGCTAGGCCACCCGAGGTTGCCGCGCGCGTGCTCACACTTGATGACGCTGATAGGTGCCGCCAACGCAAGGAGAAAAGTCAGGCCTTGGCGCAAAAGCCCTTCAGCCTCACCTCCTGCTACGGCTGCGGTGCCCCGATGAAGTAGTGGAGGAGGCCGCACCGGGATACGATGCATGTTGCAAGCGTATATTTTAAATGTTTGAGTTATTTTAAAGGTATGTTCAAGTGTTTCATACAGATGTTATAAAAGTATATCAGAATGTTGCATATGTTTCAATGATTATACATACATAGTTGCAAGCGTCTATCCCTAATATTTTATCTGTTTTTTAGACGTATGTTAATAGTGTGTTTATCTAGATGTGTTATATGTTCACACACATGTTGTAAGTGTGTATCTAGATGTTGTGTATATTCGCAATAGTTCTTAAGTGTTTTAGATGTTTTTGCAAGTGTTTTAGACATATATTTCAAGTGTTTCATCTGTTTTTAAACGTATGTTGCAAGCATTGTATCTGGATGTTTTAAAAATAGATTAGGGTGTTACATATGGGACGCACGTGGAGACGTGAGCGGTCCCCGCGTGGTGCGTGGCTCGGGCGACGTCCGGGCAGCCTAGGCCTACGTGGACGTGTGAAATGCAGGCACAAGGGATGTGCTGGCATGGGCACGAAATGCAGGCGCGCCTGAAATGAATCAGTGCGGGTGTGGGCGCGCTAGTAGTTCCTATCTCCATCTCCTCTTAGCCCACGGTGCGGACACACACACTCGCCCTCTCTTCTCAATTCTCTCCCTTTATCTTGGCGGGTGTGACGCGGTCTGCACGCTTGCCCGATGGCTTGGTGGAGCGGTAGTCCCACGGGAGCTGCTAGGGTTCAAATAATTGGACTTGTAGCCCATGCTGGCCAACATTGCTCGCCAAAATTTCCCGCACCAAAATTTTGTAGAGACCGATGTTGTAGCACATGTCAGTGTGCGTGTGTGATTGGTGATGTTGTAGCGCGCGGGACGGATGCTGCACATCCGCACAGCCCAGCTCTGACACACATGCAAATGACTTTTAACGAATTAAAAATGTCATAACTCCTAAACCAAAAATTCAAATTAAATTTTGTTTACACCATCGGATTTCTTGCAATAAATTCTTCAAAACAAGATCCCACATTGATATATTTAGATAAAATTTTATTAACGAACATTTATTTTATGAAGACATAACATTTTCTTTTATTAAGGAAAGACGATGTTCTCTGTTCAGAGAATAATGTTCCATCTTCATAAAAAATATTTTTAATTTAGAAGAACAATATTCTAGTTTTAGATTCATGAAATTGTATTATAATATAAATAAAAATAAATAATAAATACATAACATAAATAAATAATAATAAAAGCTAGAGCCAATCATAAGGAAAAAAAATGAAAACACGTAATAGAGAAAAATTTTAAAGAACGTCACATGGATAACTTTCAAAAATTCTAAAATATATACTATAGAACATCACATGTATACTGAGTGAACATCAGAAAATACACCATAGAATATCACTAAATTCATTAGAGAACATCGCTTATATATTACATGAACATCACTAAATACAACATAAAACTATCATATGTATACTAAGTGAACATAAAAAATATCATAGAACATCACATATATAATATGTGAACATACAAAATATAACACGAACATCACATATGCATTATACTGAACATGACCATATAAATCATAGAACATCATAAAAATATATCACCAATATATATGAACATCATAAAATACATCACAGAATATCACATGTATATTACGTAAACATCGCAAAATACTATCACAAAACATCACACTATACTAAAAATATAGAAAAGAAGAAAGAAAGAAAAATAATAAATATAAAATTTAAATAAAATAAAACAAATAAAATAATTAATTATAGTAAAAAAGGAAAAAAGAAATAAATTAATGAAAACATAAAAATGAAAAGAATAATGAAAAAACAAATAAAACAAAAAGAAAAATATGGAAAGAAAAAATAATAATAAAAGAAAAAGAAATACAAGAAAGATAAAAAATATAAAAATGAAAATAATAATAAAAACAAATAAAACAAAAATAAAATAAAAATAAAAAATAAATGAAGCACAAAAAGAAAAAAAGAAAAAGAAAAAGAAAACTAAAAAGAAAAAAAGTAAAGGAAGATAAAAAATAGACAAGATTAATCAAATAAAAAACATTTAGAAAACAAACACAGAATATAAAAATATGAAAACAAAAAGAGAAAAGAAAATCATTGAAAAAAGGGAAAAAGAAAAGAGAAGAAATAAGGAAAAAGGAAAGATAAAAGGGAAACTCTTTACATACCTGGCTAAACATATGTAACTGTACGTCGCTTCTATCCCTACGCTGACTCCCATGCGCCGTGGACCCAGTGGTTTCCCGCACGACTAGGTTTTTCACGCACACTATTTGGAGGGAGGATCGTGTCCGGGCGTTCGGACCCGATGAATCCCAAAGTCCCACACATAGGCTCGCTCGCCTAGGGCGGCGGCAGCGGCTGAGCCGCGTCCTTGCCCGCACGACAAGGCGGTGTGTCTGACCCGTGTGCTCAGCCTTCGTGTTCGCCCTGACCAGCAGCTCAGCGTGGTGGCAGTCCATAGCGTGCGAAAATAACTGACCTTGCAAGAGGGAAAGGGGATTTGTGTGCCATCGTCCCATTTCTAAGGGGATTGTTTGAAAACGATGACCTTTCAGCTCCGACTTTGGTGTTGGACAGGACATGTTTTCATCTGAGTTTGTTTGAAAAAAATAAAAAATTTAAATCTCAAAATATGCAAATTTAAAATAAATCTTTTAAGACTATATAATTTCAAATTAAAAAGTTACCAACAACAAACATGAGATTAGGTCAGCCACTACAACTTTGGTAATTATTAATCATGTGACATTCAAGGTCATTTGAAAATTCTAATTTTGAATTTCAAAATCTAAGAAAGTAAAAACACCCTCCCCTTGAGATCGGGTTGGTCACTACAACTTTAATTTTTTTAATTTAAAGTATTTCCTCCGTCCCAAATTATAAGACTTTTGACTTTTTTGACACCAAGTTTGACCGCTCATCCTATTCAAAAATTTATGCAAAATATCACTTCTTTTGTCGTGCCTTGCTTTATTAATAAAAGTTATTCAAGAATGACTTAAATTTGACTACGTTTGCACAAATTTTTTGAATAAGACGAGTGGTCAAACTTAGGGTAAAAAAGTCAAACGTCTTATAATTTGGGATAGGAGAAAGTAGCTCTCTTAGTTGGGGGCGCCTAGAAGCACCCCTCCCCTTGTACATAATGGGCATAAAAACATCTAGGTCCCTAGTTGGATTTTGGATGATTAGTGACAATACGTGATTACTATGACTAACGTGTGTTTTGCAGAGGCAATTAAGTTAGGTCATGGTAAAGGAGATCGATTGGGCTATCATGGTGGTCATGCCCCTACGATGGAAATCAGTTTCGGTTTTCAAAGGATGGACGACAAGGTTAAGGATGGACTAGTTCTAAGTGTCGATTGGAGTTGAAGAGACACTTAGAGTAGTTTAGGACTTTGTTTTTCCTTTGGCCATACTATTAAGGGGGGTATGGATAGGGTAACTTGACCTAGGTGAGTCTAGTGAGTTAGGTAGTGGTGCACACTTGCTAAATCTAGCACTAGATAGCTCCTAAGACGCCCTTATATCCATTGGAGCAAACTTCATTCATACATGATCGAGAGTTGGAAGTGAATGGAGGGTCAAATACTGACCGGACGCTGGCTCCGGGGTGACCTGAACTGCTGACGCAGAGTCCAGTCAGTTCATTTGATCAAGGTGAAATCAGTCTGGTGCGACCGAACGCTGAGTTCTAGCATCTGGTCGACTCTAGTAAGGTTCTAGAGAGGGAAATTCACTGGCTAGACGCTGGAGTTCAGGGGAGAACTGACTGGAGCATCCGGTCAATATGACCGAAGCGTCCGGTCACCCCACAGAGGCACATAACGGTTCGTTTTTTCAGCCATGGTTATAAATACTTCCTCCATTCATGTGTGGGGGTGCTTTTGCTTCATTTTCAACAGCTGAGAAACACCTTTGAGAGTGCCAAAAAGAGCAAGGTCCTAGTGAGGTGATTGAGATTTGAGAATCCCAAAAGAGCCCTCATTAGTGAGATCAAGAGTAGCATAGTGTGCATCCACCCTTCTCATTAGGCTTATCGTGGTCAAGTGAGAGTTTGTGCTTGTTACTCTTGGTGATCGCCATCACCTAGATGGCTTGGTGGTGATTGAGAGTTTGATGATTAATCAGCGGAGCTTGTGGATGACTCCAACTCAAGTTGTGAGCGGTTGTGGGTGATTCACCGCGATAGAGTGTCAAAGAATCAACCCATAGAGAGCACTTGATCCTTGCATGGATGAAGGGGGAGCTACACCCTTGCGCGGGTGCTCCTAACGAGGAATAGTGGGGAGTGGCGACTCTTCGATACCTCGGTAAAACATCGCCGTGTTCCTCCTTCTCTCTTTACTTTGAGCATTTACTTTGAGCAATTCAATTCTTGTCATTTACATTCATAGAATTGCCTATGCTAGAGTAGGATTGGAACATAGGTTGCTAAACTTTTGTGCGATAGATCAATAGAAACACTTTCTTAGGCATAAGGGGTTAATTGGACTAACCATAGGACTTAATTATTGAAAGAAATTTAGAATTAGCCCAATTCACCCCCCTCTTGGTCATCTTGATCCTTTCAATTGGTATCAGAGCCTAGTGCTCACATTTTTTAAGCTTAACCACCTAGAGAAAGATGTCTCACTGGGGATAGACCCCCTCCTATCTTTGAGGAGGATGATTTTCTATATTGGAAAATCTGCATAGAGGCATATCTAGAAGGTCTAGATGTTGAAATACTTAGAGCTGCCTCACAAGGCTTCCCAAAACCTTAGGATTCTACACACCTACAAGGCAATGAGGTGAATTACGAAAAATAGAATGCAAAGGCTCGAAAACACCATCTTTAGAGGCCTTTGCAAAGATGTGTTCAACCGGGTGAGGAACCACAAAGACGCCCATGCACTATGGTCGGACGTTTGTGTGCTCTATGAGGGAACAAAGAGTGAGCGTGAGAAACGCTATCATCTTGTCATGAAAAAGCTTAACTCTTTTGAGATGCTTCCCAAAGAATGTGCTAATGAAATGTACTCACGCTTGAATATTCTTGTAGAGGAAGTCAATGGGCTTGGACTCACTCAAATGCAACCATCCGATGTTGTAAGAAAGATCTTGAGTGTCCTCCCCATTGACAAATATGAGTATATTGTGATCGTGCTTCATCAAGGTGATCTTTCCACCGCTACACCAACACAAATCTTGGGAAAGATCAATGCTCATGAGATGTATATGCACATCACACCTCAAGATAGGCTCATCCTCTAACAAGAAGAAAGACAAATACTTGGCATTCAAGGCTAGCCAAGAGAAGGGCAAAGCAAGACTTGAATATGAGAGCTCAAGTGATGATGAAGTTGATGATGCAAGCCTTGCTCTCATGGTGAAAAGAACCACTAAGATACTAAAGAAGCTCAACAAGAGTGGCATCAAGTTCGATGGCAAGAAGAAGTTCTTCACAAGCTCTAGAAGGAAGCCTAATCTTAGAGATGGATTGCTATAATTGTGGAGAACTTAGGTCATCTAGCACATCAATGCACAAAGCCCAAGAAAGACAAGTACAAGGGTAAGAAAGATGACTCAAGCAATGAAGAAGAAGATGAGAAAAAAAACAAGCCATACAAGAAGAGAGATGGCAAGAGGAAGGACTTCCACAAGAAGAAGAAAAGTGGAAAGGACATACATCAGTCGGTGATTGGCTCACTGGACATTGATTCATCTAGTGGCTCATCCGATGATGATAGTGACAATGAGAAGGTGGCCGCCATTGTTATTGACTCTTCATCTTCACCGCCACCACCACCGCCACCATCATCCTCTATACACCTATGCCTTATGGCCAAGGGTGGTCGCAAGGTATCAAATGATGATAGTAGTGGTGATGAACATGCTAGCAATGATGATAGCGATAGTGATGATGATGAATATGAATCACCTTCTTATGATGATCTTGTTAAATTGCTAAATCAATACACTAAGATCATTAGAAAGAGTAGAGTTAAAAATGAAAAACTAGAAGCTAAGAATGATTCTCTTTTAGCTAAATGTGATGTAGCCAAAAAGGCTAGTGTTGAGCTTAGAGAAGCAAATGATGCTATATCATCCAAACTCAAGGAGCTCAAATTTTCTAAGAAAGAGCTTAAAGATAAACATGATAGACTTGAGAGGATACACAATGAGCTCATCACTAGCCACAACAAGCTAAAAGAAGGAATATACTACTCTTAAAATTAATTCATGATAATCTTGTCATTGCTCAAGAATTTCTATCCAATGAGCCACATGATGCTACAAATAATGTTGTTAAGATTGAATATAGCTATATCATGTGATGATTTGATCATTGAGAGCAGTGAGCAAAGTTCTAGTAGCAAGGGCAAGCAAGTGGTTGAGGCCGATGATTATGATGAGTTTGTTAAGCTCAAGAATGACCATGAAAAGCTCAAGAAAGATCTTGAAGAAATCAAAAGCCACAACACTATTGTGCTAGAAACTCTTGATCATGATAGTGATTTGACTCTTGAGAATGAAAAGCTCAAAGAAGAGAACAAGAAGCTCAAGGAAGAGAAAAATAATGATGCTCTCAAGGAAGAGAATAAGAAGCTCAAGTTGGAGAAAGAGCATCTTAAGATTGGATTGAACAAGTTCACAAGAGGCAAGCATCTTCAAAGTGAGCTACTAATGAATACCATTATGAAGATGGATAGAAGTGGGATTGGGTACTTGGCAAACCAAGAGAAGAAGGTTCAAGCTCAACAACAACACAAGTCAAAGCCAAAGCCAAAGAGATGTTTTGAGTGTGGACAAGAAGGCCACTTTGCCTATGAGTGCCAAACTCCACCACCACAACCCTTGCCTAAGCATGCTAGACCTTTTGCCTTCAATGCTCATTACATGCTTAGAAAGGATTCTAGTGGAAAGATGAAAGTCATGTTCTTAGGACCTCCAAATAAGAATAGGACCTAAGAAAATTTGGGTTGCAAAGTCACTTGTTGAGAAGGTGAAGGGCCCTCAACAAGTTTGGGTTCCTAAAGCTTGATCTCTTGTGTAGAATGCTAATGAAGAATGATTTGGTGATAGGGTTGAAGGATGTGAAGTTTGAGAAGGACAAGCTTTGTAGTGCATGTCAAGCTGGCAAGCAAGTTGTAAATACTCATCCAACAAAAGCTTTCATGTCAACCACAAGAGTGCTAGAACTCCTTCACATGGACTTATTTGGACCAACAACATACAAGAGTTTGGGAGAAAATCCTTTATTGTCTTATGATTGTTGATGACTATTCAAGATACACATGGGTATTTTTCCTTCATGACAAATCCAAAGTTGCACCTTGCTTCAAGAAGTTTGCCAAGAGAGCCCAAAATGAATTTGAAGTGAAGCTCAAGAAGATTAGAAGTGACAATGGAAAGGAATTTGACAACACAAACATAGAAGCCTATTATGATGAAGTTGGGATCAAGCATGAGGTCTCCGCAACTTATACTCAATAAAATAGGTGTAGTTGAGAGAAAGAACAGGACATTGATCACTCTTGCAAGAATAATGCTAGATGAGTACAACACCCCTGAAGCTCTATGGGCAGAAGCTATCAACACCACATGCTATGCATCCAACCGCCTATTTCCTTCAAAAGTTCCTTGGAAAGACACCTTATGAGTTGCTCAATGGGAAGAAGCCAGACGTCTCCTTCTTTAGGGTGTTTGGTTGCAAATGCTACATCTACAAGAAGCGGCAATACCTAGGGAAGTTTCAAAGATGTTGTGATATTGGTTTTCTTATTGGTTACTCATCAAAGTCCAAAGCATATAGAGTATTTAATTATGCCACCGGCTTGGTTGAAGAAACATATGATGTGGAATTTAATGAATCTAACAGCTCCCAAGGAGCACATAAGAATCTGGATGATGTAGGTGATGAACCATTAAGGGAGGCTACGAAGAACATTTCGGTTGGAGATATCAAGCCTAAAGATGATGAATATGATGTACAAGTGATTGATCCACCTTCTTTATCAAATGTGCCACAAGATGGTGATAAAGACGGGAGAGTAGAAAATGAAGACACTCATGTCTCCCATGATCAAATGGTGGTACAAGCACAAGATGTTGATGCTCCACAACCTCCTCCTTAAGTGGTCAATAGAAGAAACACACCTCTACTACAAGATCTCATCATAGGGAGTCCATCAAAGGGTGTAACGACTCGCTCACAGAAACTTGCTTCATTTATTGCACATCACTCTTTTGTCTCTTGTTTTGAGCCTACCAAGGTAGAAGAAGCTCTTCAAGATTCGGATTGGATAAATGCCATGCATGAAGAGTTGAACAACTTCACCCGCAATGAAGTTTGGACTCTTGAAGAGTGGCCAAAAGGTGCAAGAGTCATTGGAACAAAGTGGATGTTCCGCAACAAGCAAGATGATCAAGGCATAGTTGTGAGGAACAAGGCAAGACTAGTTGCAAAGGGGTTCTCTCAAGTTGAAGGTTTGGATTTTGGAGAGACCTTTGCACCAGTTGCAAGACTAGAAATCATCCGTATCCTTCTTGCATATGCATCACATCATGAAATGAAACTTTATCAAATGGTTGTGAAAAATGCATTTTTGAATGGCTTTATTAATGAACTAGTCTATGTTGATCAACCTCCCAGGGTTTGAAGACCCTAGATATCCTAATCATATTTATAGGTTGTCCAAGGCATTATATGAACTTAAGCAAGCCCCAAGAGCTTGGTATGAGCGCCTTCGGGACTTCCTTATTGAGAAGGGCTTCATTATTGGGAAGGTCGACACCACACTATTCACCAAGAAGCTTGATGGGCATATCTTCATTTGTCAAGTGTATGTTGATGATATGATCTTTGGATCATCAAATGAAGATTCTTGCAAAGAGTTTGGTGAATTAATGTCGAAGGAGTTCGAGATGTCAATGATTGGAGAGCTTACATTCTTTCTTGGTTTTTAAGTCAAGCAAATGAGAGAAGGGACTTTTATGTCTCAAGAAAAGTATACTAAGGATCTTCTCAAAAGATTCAAAATGGATGCATGTAAGCTAATCAAGATACCAATGCCAACTAATGGACATCTCGACCTAGATGAGGGAGGTAACACAGGTTGATCAAACTCTCTACCGCTCTATGATTGGTAGCTTATTATATTTAACCACATTAGGCCCGACATCATGTTTAGTGTGTGTATGTGTGCTAGATTTCAAGCTAATCCTAAGGAAACTTATTTAATTGCCGTTAAAAGAATCCTTAGGTATCTTAAGCACACACCAAGCATTGGCCTTTGGTATCCCAAAGGAGCTATATTTGAATTAGTTAGCTATTCCGATTTGGATTATGCCAGGTTGCAAAGTGGATAGAAAAGGCACATCCAGAGGATGCCATTTGCTTGGTAGATTAGTTGTGTCTTGATCCTCCAAGAAACAAAATAGTGTGGCTTTGTCCACCTGCCAAAGCGGAATACATTGCCGCGGGTGCTTGTTGTGCACAAATACTTTACATGAAACAAACTTTGCTAGACTATGGTGTAGTTCTAGAAAAAGTACCCCTTTTGTGCGACAATGAAAGTGCGGATAAAACTTGCAAATAATCCGGTTCAACACTCTCGCACCAAGCACATAGATATCCTGTCATCACTTCTTAGAGATCATGTTGCAAAGAATGATATTTCATTAGAAGATGTAAGGACCGAGGATCAATTGGTGGATATCTTCACTAAACCGCTAGATGAGGCAACTTTTTGTCGATTGTGGAATGAGCTCAATGTTCTTGATTTTAGTAACTTCACTAAAAAATGAGTTTGTGTTGTCCCTTGCATTGCATTGTAATATACAACATGTTTAATCTTTGGTAATGCATATAGGGCTTGTCTAACATGGTTAAGATAACCGCCGTAAAGCGAGTGAAGAAGCTTAACATTGGATCAAAGTTGATAAGCAACTAGATTTACTTTCAAGTATTGCATTGCATATGCATGAATGTTGCTTTGTCAGTTTATCTTCAATTGCCCTCGTATTGCCTATTTTCTTAAAAAGAATTATAGCCTAAGGCAAAATATTTTAAAATTTTTAGGGTTTCAGAGAGGTTACTCACATCAGTCCTAATTGGTGTTTATTTGGATCTTATTAGAGTTGGGACTTGATTGGGAATAGGCAACACAAAGGACTTTGAAGATTTGCTGGAAAAAGAGTGATCGAACGCTTCACTGGAACTCTGAAGTCTAGCATCCAGTCAGTTCACAGGAGGTGAACTGCTACTGAGAAGGAGTGATCGGACACTGAAATAGTGCTTTCCCTAGCGTCCGATCAGATGGTGGTTCAGCGTCCGGTCGATCGAAGATGAAGGAGATAGCTTGCAGCGGACTCTAGCTGCGTCCGATCATGGTTCACCAGACACGTCTGGTCGCTACCACCGAAGCGTTTGGTCAATAGGGAACATGCGGTTTCTAGACACTTTCTGTTTCCTTTTCTATTACGTCATGGGGGCCACCATATAACCAAGATTGAGCCGTGACCTAACCTAATCTGCTCGTGTCCGCGCCTGACATCACCGCCTCGCCTCGAGCTCGCCCATGCCTACTCCTATGCCCTAGCCACCGCAACCACCAGCGCCCATGCTGCACAGCCGCAAGCCGCCCGCACGCCGCACCACGCGCTCTCGATCTCGCGCACCACCGTACACCACCGCGCTGCCATAGCCTGCTCATGCCAAGCACCCACCGCACAACCGCTCTTGCCCGCGCCCTAGCTCCACGTCGCCGTAGCTAAGTCGCCCTACTCCCACTGCCTACGCCTCTGCTCCACGCCGCCTCCCCATAGCCACGCCACCACGCCCTACCAGCAGCCACAGTCCTACCTTCACCTAGAGCTACGCCACTGCACCAGCGCCACCACCAGTGCCCGTGCCCTAGCTCAGCACCAGTGCCTCCCCTACCGTATTGTTTCACACGCCAGTGCCCACTGTCGCCTCTCCACGGCCTGATTCCTCGCTGAACTTCAGAACCCTAACCCTAGCTTCAGTGTCGACCCGGTGGTTCCCCGATTCATTCCATTTCTCGTCGATTCGTCGGTTCGTCAGGTAGCAAGCTCTTGTTTCCGATTTTGTATCTATTGCTTGCTTTTTTAGGGTTTCAGTATCTCTAGATATATTGTATTTATCTGTATATCCTATCTATTCTATCGTGCAGTGAGTCGGTGCCATTGTGGTCCCTTTGACAGTTGACAGTTAACTTGGGGCCAAGCTCACTGAGTACAGATCGAGGCCAAGCCTCGGAAGTGACAAGTTGACAGTTGATTCTTGTTAGGGCAGTTGTTCTTTTTAGCTTCATCAGATGGCTCATGTCAAGAATGTTAGAGGTCTCGGGCAATGAGGATCCGAGGCCCCCACCTCGTCAGCCTACAGATGCAAAAGGCAAGGCGACAAAGAAGCTAGCAACAAGGAAGCGCAAGTACCCTGATGCAGATACAGCGAGAGCAGCCGCAGTTGTAGAGGCCATAGAGTGCATAGAGAGAGGAGGTGCTAGGAGTGGTGTTGTTATTATAGATCAGCTTTCTCCATCTACGAGGGCTGCACTTGAGCAGGTTGAATGCCAGTCATGGTGGTCCAGCTAGGGACTCTCATGGTTGGAGGACGGTGTGTCGCTATTGATGAGAGTTAGTCTCAGGGGGAGCCTTAGCAGCAGCCACAGCCAGTAGAGCAGACTCATGAGGGAGAGCAGGCCGAGGAGACAGAGCAGGCACCTCAGCCACAGCTTCGCTGCTCTGGTCGTACCCATGCTCCAGTCACACCAAGGTCAGAGGCACAGCGGAGGGGTTCATGTCCACCGCCTAGACCACACCAGTGACTCACTTGGATTTGAGGGCCAGCCACGGCCAAGCAGGTTCAGCAATTCAGATTTGTGGACTTTGAGAAGTGGTTCCCGCCGAGGATGGATGACCGAGCTTCAGAAGGCTTCTACACACCTCTGTAGGAAGAATTTTATAATGCATATATTAACAGTGGGGCAGTATTCAGATCTCAGAGGGTATGCAACATTGAGACCATTGTAGCAGCAGCTGGAGAGCATATTCGCCCTTACCTATCTTACCTACCAGAGCTGACAGATTTACTTAGATGGACAAGCTTATATGTTCCATCTTAGGTCCGTCAGTTCTATGCTACACTTTGGATTGACCCGCAGCACTAGATTCATTCACTTTCCTTTCAGAGCAGAGATTACTGGCTGATGAGCACTAGGGTCAGAGAGATACTCTGACTTCAGGAGCAGCCCATCTGGCTATATGAGGATTGCTATGGACAGACAACGCCTCCTAGACACCCTCATGGCAAGTCTTGTGCCCCCACAGATCTAGTCCACCATTGCTTTACAGAGCCATTTGGTGAGGGGTTGAGCAGGACACCTAGTGATCTCACTCCTACAGCTAGAGTGTTGGATGCTATTATGAGGAGGACACTGCTTCCGAGGATGGGGTATCGCGAGGGCTTGACTCGCATACATCTATGGCTACTGAACTCTCTGATGCAGTAGACTGTGTTTGACATTTGAGATCTCCTTCTTTCAGAGATGGAGGATACTATTGTAGAGGGGTTTAGGGGTCACAGGCAGCTGCCATATGCTCACTGGATTACATTCCTGATCCATAGGGCAGTTACTATGGGGCCACCTAAGATGCTGACAGAGTATAGTGGTGCTACTACAAAGTTTCCTACATATAACATGACTCAGATGATCCGACATAGTGCAGTGAGGACACCTAGCCAGCCGAGCCGATGTCTAGAGGTGCCAGAGACTATAGCTCAATAGGATGAGACCATCAGGGCAATAGCAGCTATAGAGGAGGAGTAGCTTGATGCTCAGTAGGAGGGGATGGTCGAGAGTGACCCCAGCGATAGCTCAGATGAGGACTACTGGGATATCCCTCAGATGCATCCATGATGATATGACCATGAGGCCGGTAGCTCTAGTTCAGCTCCACCTGCACCATAGATAGACCCCACTCTACTTGCCATCCTTGAGCGGATGAGGCAGGATCAGGCTCACCAGGCATAGGAGACCGCTGCTACTTTTGCATAGTTCCAGACTCGGCAAGATGAGTTCCAGCGACAGTAGCAGGCGATCCAGTAGCAGCAGCAGCAGGCCATGCATCGACAGCAGCTATTCATGCAGCAGCAGCTATTTGGGTATATGCAGCATGTTGTGATAGCTATTGGGGCTCCACCGCCACAGCCTTCACCCTAGATTGGCCAGCCTACCACCACTTCTATGACTCCAGCATTACAACCTAGTGGGCTTCGAAGTCAGGGACAGCCACCAGCACAGTTTGCTTCACCTACAGAGTAGGTGTCCTAGTGGTTTGCCTCACCAGTGCTAGCCCCACAGTTCACACCTCTTCAGATGGGCTTCACACTAGCTCAGACTTCCTCGCTGCTAGTGCCAGATACCTCAGTCTCTAGGAGCCTTGGAGCGACTTTCAGTGAGTTGACAGGGCAGCCTACTTCACCATATTTATATGTCCCAGGTCCTTTTACAGTTGCATCTATTATCGAGACTACAGAGACGCTCCCTTCTTCTATTGCATCATCAGAGTCACCTGCTTCAGTGATACCTGCATAGTCTACGGCCGCTCCAGTCCCTAATCTGACCTAGACCACTTTAGCATCGCTTGCAGCTACATAGGGTCAGACAACTCAGAGCTCAGGGTCAGATGATGATGGCACATAGTTCTAGCTCACTCCTCGTACCTCAACGCTCGACTCGTCCGCTGTAGCCCTACCGACTGACCCTTAGGTTTTGGTGTTTGATGCCAAAGGGGGAGAGGGATCGAGTATGTTAGACTTAGGGGGAGCGACTACTTATCTAGGGGGAGCTTAGTTTATCTATTATATTTGGTTTTTATGTGTGATACACTATTATGCATTCGTGTGTGTTTACTTTCATGCATCAAACTATATTTATGTGATAGTGATATCTACGTGATCGTGATATTTGACATGTGTGCTCTCTACTTTGAATCTTTTATATGTCATATCATTAGTGTTATGCTCATTTGCTTTGCTTTCGCGTTTTACTTCGATGCAAATGAGCTTTATTACTTGTACTCATGCTTATTTCATATCTTCTGAGTACATCATGTTGGCTTGGGACATATAAGCTTGCCTAACTTTTTTGTTCCTATTGTTCAAAAGCTTATATGAACCAAGCATGTTAAAAACCTCAACTCTTTCACATACTCGAGGTGGTATTGTCATCAATCACCAAAAAGGGGGAGATTGAAAGCATCTAGGCCCCTAGTTGGGTTTCGGTGATTAGTGACAATACGCGATTACTATGACTAACGTGTGTTTTGCAGAGGCAATTAAGTTAGGTCATAGTAATGGAGATCGATTGGGCTATCATGGTGGTCATGCCCCTATGATAGGAAATCAGTTTCGGTTTTCAAAGGATGGACGACAAGGTTAAGGATGGACTAGTTCTAAGTGTCGATTGGAGTTGAAGAGACACTTAGAGTAGTTTAGGACTTTATTTTTCCTTTGACCGTACTATTAAGGGAGGTATGGACGGGTAGCTTGAACCTAGGTGAGTCTAGTGAGTTAGGTGTGGTGCACACATGCTAAATCTAGCACTAGGTAGCTCCTAAGAAGCCCTTAGATCTATTGGAGCAAACTTCATTCACATATGATCGAGAGTTGGAAAGTGAATGGAGGGTCAAATATTGACCTGGACGCTGGCTCTAGGGATGATCGGACGCTGGCGCAGAGTTCGGTCAATTTCATTTGATCAAGGTGAAATCGTCTGGTGCGACCGGATGTTGAGAGAGGTGAAGTGACCTGGACGCTGAGTTCCAGCGTCGGGTCGACTCCAGTAAGGTTCCAGAGAGGGAAAATCATGACCAGACGCGTCTGGTCAGTGTTGATCGGACGCTGGAGTTTGGGGAGAACTGATCGGAGCATCCGGTCAACATGACCAGAGCGTCCGGATCACCCCGCAGAGGCACATAACGGTTTGTTTTTTAGCCATGGTTATAAATACTTTCTCTATTCGTGTGTGGGGGTGCTTTTGCTCATTTCAACAGCTGAGAAACACCTTTGAGAGTGCCAAGAAGAGCAAGGTCCTAGTGAGGTGATTGAGATTTGAGAATCCCAAAGAGAGCCCTCATTAGTAAGATCAAGAGTAGCATAGTGTGCATCCACCCTTCTCATTAGGCTTGTCGTGGTTAAGTGAGAGTTCGTGCTTGTTACTCTTGGTGATCGCCATCATCTAGACGGCTTGGTGGTGATTGAGAGTTTGGTGATCATCCGGCGGAGCTTGTGGATGACCCAACTCAAGTTGTGAGCGGTTGTGGGTGATTCACCACGACGAAGTGTTAAAGAATCAACCCGTAGAGAGCACTTGATCCTTGCGCGGATCAAGGGGGAGCTACACCCTTGCGCGGGTGCTCCAACGAGGACTAGTGGGGAGTGGCGACTCTCTGATACCTCGGCAAAACATCGCCGCATTCCTCCTTCTCTCTTTACTTTAAGCAATTCAATTCTTGCCATTTACATTCATATAATTGTCATGCTAGAGTAGGATTGGAACATAGGTTGCTAAACTTTTGTGCGATAGATCAATAGAAACACTTTCTAGGCACAAGGGGTTAATTGGGCTAACCGTATGACTTAATTATTGAAAGAAATTTAGAATTAGCCCAATTCACCCCCCTCTTGGGCATCTTGATCATTTCAGGGTACAACTTGGCCGTCTGCCGATGAAATCGACGCCTGCAACGGTGATCTCGTCGTGGCAATCATCGAAGATCACAGGAAACATGATCCCGACCGAAAATCATCTGATTTCGCCGAAAGATTTATTTGGACTAAACCTTAAGCAACTAGGAAAAAAAACTGCGGAAAAATAAAGAGATGGATCCCCTCCCCTTCTTATCCCCGGCAGATGCGCCAGAGAAGAAGGAGAGATGCCCTAGATGGAGACGCGGCATAGGCAAGAACGAGCAAGGACGGCGGCGGCGTTTCCTCTTGACCTAGGCGGCGGCTCGTGCGTTTTCGCATAGGTTTTGCGTAGGAGGCAGTAGCAAATTTGACCTAGCTTGTAATTATTAATTTGACTATAGCAAGGCTTTAAGGATTATGTAATCTTTTGTAACTCTATTCAAAAGTAGTTTCAATATATATCCAAGTTACTCGGGAGCTGGTTATGGGTTCAATGTCAATACTAATAAAATGAGTTGAACTGAAGCTTCGTCAAGATCCCAATTTCTATGTCAAACGTTATGTCTTTTTAAGAATTTGCTTAGTTTCTTTGTATTTTTTGTCAGATGCTAATTTCCAGTATACTTTGTTGAGTAAATAACTTGAGATCAACCCAATATTCCTTCTTGAAAAGCCTATCCAATATTTTAAATTGGAAGGCATTTTTTGTTGATTTAATATTTTCTATATTTACTGATTTAATATTTTTCTTCAAGACATGCCACTTTAACATTTCTTTTGTTTACTCAAACTTTACAGACATTTGTCACTTCAACTTGACTAACCATTTTTTATATATAATTTGGCATTTCTTTTGCAATGGTTAATTGCCAGCAGTTTTTCTTGAATCAACATTGTTTAGTGATTTATTAAAAGAATTATATCCAACATTTTTAATAGAAAAATAGGTACAACAGTTCTCTTTTTTTGGGGGTAGAATAACAGTTCTTTTGTGTGTGTGTTGTTTCGACTTTTGATATTTCAACTTCTTTGTATACTCATCGGCTCACTGCTTTTTTTTTTTGGTAAGGCGTTGCTTATATTCAACATGTTTCGTTGCAACCATTGATATTTTAGTAAAGTTTGATTGAGTCAGCAACTTAAATGATCCTACATTTTATTTTATTTTAAAAGAGTGGAGCCAACATTTTCTTTAAGAAAAAAAATAGAAAATTGTCTTCACAACGGATGGTTTACATCGTCATTCAGGATCACTGTGCACCGTACTTCATAAGTTGGAACAGAACAGAATGAACTAACACTAATCAGCCAAGACCGAACAGCAACGGTATTTTCTACTTTCTCCATCCCAACACTCTAGTTTGTCCTAAGTCAAATCATCATATATTTGACCAAATTTGTATTGACATTTATAACACAACAGACATACTACAAGAATGTCTCATGATCAAGTCTCATGATGCTTATTTGTGGCCAGAGGAATTCAAGAGCTTATACTGATACAGGAAAAAATATTGACAGGGTACAGAATGCCGCAACAGCAAAGATCTATAAAATTTGTCAACAGTGTTCAGAAAATGCCAGAACAGATTGTTGAAATATTCATGCGAGGGAGAAAAAACATCCATGCACCAGCAGATTGACAATGAAAGCAATTCACAAACAGAATAATTTTGATACAGAAGATACGTGGAATACGTAAGAGTTCAGTTCCAGTTGTTCATGAATACAGAAGAATAATCATGCCAATGACGTAACCGCCATGATTGTATATACAAGTAGTTCTAGAGTTTAGAAGAAAATGGGATAATGAGGCCATCAATTCATTGCTCCATTGTCAGAAATGTCAATAACATTTCATACCAATCACAAATCATGGTTCTCATGATGGTCTTGCTCTGCAAGAATACCTAACCTTGGAACCTCGGGAAGAATGATGCACCCATCCATCGCTTTTTTTTTAAATAAAATTCCACTGCTATTGTTCTGTTATGTGATTCTGTCCTCTTCCTTTCACCTTTTGGGTTTCCTCTCTTCCTTCATCTCTATGTCTCACACATGAGGAATATGGCAGATTGAATGTAACAATACTGTATATACATTGAAGCCAGCTAAGAATGGAACTGGAGAAATCAGTTCTGAAGGGAAGACACTCATTGCTCCACAAAATTCTTGTTATCTACACAATAGAGACAAGCGACAAACATCAGATGGATTACATCGGAGGCAGTAATTCTGCTCACAATAGGAATAACAAAAACAGAAATGATCAAATGCCATAACTATATTAGGACATATAAGCTTGATTGAAGCATAGACAACATTTTTTGTTATATATATTTGGATATTGATATTAAAATGGTAGAACAGCACAATAAAGATTGTACATAATTGTGGGTCAGGCAGAGAGCATGTTTTTCAGTTGTAAATAAACAAAAACAAAAGTCCATGTTGATTACCAGCTAGGTCAAATTCAGAAAATCTGATAGGCCAAATGAATAAATGAATACATAATCGACAACAACAACAACAACAAAGCCTTTCAGTTCCAAGCAAGTTGAGGTAGGCTAGAGTTGAAACCCAACATAAGCCCCTAATCATGGTTCAAGCACGTCAATAGCCGCTTTCCAAGCACTCCTATCCAAACAAAGATCTCTAGGTATATCCCAACCCTTGAAATCTCTTTTAATTGCCTCCTCCCATGTCAGCTTCGGTTTTCCTCTACCTCTCCTCACATTGATATCTCGACTTAGCACTCCACAATGCACTGGTGCCTCTGAAGGTCTCCTTTAAACATGGCCAAACCACCTCAGCCGATGTTGGGCAAGCTTTTCTTCAATTGGTGCTACCCCTAGACGATCATGTATATCATCATTCCGAACTCGGTCCATCCTTGTGTGACCACAAATACAATGCAACATACGCATTTCCGCGTCAGTCAGATGTTGGACATGTCGTCTTTTTGTAGGCCAAAATCGATAAAGGAGCGAGAAAATTATCATTATCAATAAAGAAATATTTCTAGGGAGGATTAACATAAAACCATTTCTACGTGTCTCAATTGATGCAAAGAACAGTACAATGATTAGAGATGGGATGCTCAGATTGAATTCTCAAAGTCTGTCCTGACAGCAGCAGCAGGTGAGCTGATAAAGACAGAAGAGATGGTGTGTGGGGGGACGAAGCAAGATGGAGAACAAAATGAAACCTTTCCCCGTCTGACTCCCCACTAATGATCCCCCGTCTGACTCCCCACTAATGATCAACAATGGCACAAAGGGCAAGGTTCTAAAAACCAATAACATATAGGGAGCATTCATTTTCATTTCATAGTAGATGCCTCACATTAAGACTTTTCAATGGTAATAGTAAGATATGTATTTGAGAAGACGCGAAAAGAGTGGTTGTGTAGGACCAAAGCTCAGACAAGCAAGCAATAATGGGCCACAGCTAATATGATGGTAGGAACAAGCTCAATGCTTTTGCAATATTGAAGCTATCCAAATTTAGAAACTAGACGCAAAATTAACATAGACTAGCCGACAGGGCACATCTCCTAGAACAAAAACAGCAGTGCCGTATGTGTGTATGTACTGCTGACCAATTATTTGGTGGGTTCAAGGTGTCTGATAAATTTACGACTACAATAGAAAAACTGATGAGTATGACACATTCATTAGAGGTTTCCGAGCAAACTCAGCAATTGACTTGATTCACAGCATCACTAACCAACTTTATTAGTTGCAACTTGGAGCACAACACGATATACAAAAAGTGAGGGATAATACTAATGTGATAGTTTTTGGGTAAACGACATGTATGAATGATCATGGCACTACGGCAGCATAGCATCCGAAGAGGAAACAAGCATGTATCAAGTACAGCTATGTCCTACTCATATCATATGGTAACCTTAATTAGCCATGGTAAGTTGTGTTATGACTATCGACAGTAGACAACCATAGCAAACTTGAATGCTGACAGTAGATACTATAGGAAACTTAAATGCTGGTAGGCCAGACACCCAAAGATTACAACTCTTGCTGTTCTTTTTCTGCTCTCAGTAATGCAAGTGTTTCACCTGCACTAAAACTTCAGCTGCTCATTGTACTGTTGTGGGCTCATAGATTGTACATTTATACTATGCCTAGACAATATTGGCAAAAGCATTCAACAGCTGATAACTAGAAACTTGCCAATTGTAGGGCATCAGTTTAACAAGCTAAACAAACAGGTTTAGTAATGTACTGTAATTAATGAGTACTTACTGTCTATCTACCAACTCAGTTACTCTGAAGTCTGCACTACACCTAGTAAGTGCTAGTAGTAGTCATCAATGAAGAAAGAGCAGCATATTCAGCTCACCAGAAACGCCGCCGTGGGCGACACCACCTGGACCAGGGAACCTACCATCAGGACGGGCAGGCCGGTCAGCGCGGCCGTGTCGATAGCACGGCACGAGGACGGCGAAGCTGCCCTCGGAGTCCGCGTCGCTCTGTAGGTCCGGCGCGAGCGGCTCGAGCCAGCCGATGGACCAGTCGGAGCCGTCGGAGTCCGAGTCAGACAGGCAGCCGTCGCCGTCGGACTGCACGATAACCATGCCGCGCTCGCCGTCAACTCTATCCTCCGCACGGCCGCCGCGCCGGCGGATCTTGCCCTTACGCGACCGTGCCACGCCGGAGCCCGGGCGCCCGACGGCGTCTGGTTCCCGGAACCCGGACGGGGAATCCGGGAAGAGGCCTTTCGTCACGGCCGTGCTCACCGCCGGTGGCTCGCGGCCTCTGCGGTTTCTAGTTCTGCTCCCCGGCCATATCCACTGGGAGAAGCGGCTCAGCGACATGGCCATTGGGGGGGGGGGGGGGGGTGGAGGAATCAAAGAATGCTCGCGTCCTCTTGATCCGGGAGAAAATTGGGGGCAAAACTGACAAAATCAAACAGGATAGAGCAAAGCAACAGACTAATCTGCGAGGAAAACCTTATCTTCTTCAAGAACTAGATCCAATAAACATCTGTCTCACCAAAAGTGGGATTGGCAAAAACACCGCCTTTAAGGGAAAGCAACAAGGCTGGATCGAGTGAAACAAAAGAAATCGCTGATAATTATAGCGGTTGCTTCTCGGCGCAAATCAGAGGAGCAAGGAGAAAGCAACGGTAGTTAAAGAGTTCCTGAGACGAAACCTATCGCCCACAAAATTTCTCTCCACTCCACTGGAACCACCAATCCAGTACATCCAAAATGGGTGGAACTCCGGAGAGTGGACGAACCAAGAACAGACTGACTAACAGACTCGGAGAGAGAAGGCGAGAGAGATTCGGCAACCGAAAAGATGGAAGAGCAAGGTTGTTGCGAGGTCGCCACGAGAATCTCGGGGTGGTGGAACCCGCTCCCTAGATTCGGATCTTGAGTTGTGGGGAAGAGGGAGAATCGGAGCCAGAGAACTGAACCGGAGAGCAAGATGCGTGACAGCGAGGAGAAGAAGAAGCCAAGAGGAAGAGGGGCCTAGGCCACTGACGGCCCTGATTGCGTGCCCAGTTAGATCTGGGCCGTCTGCTGGGGGTGGCCCACCGTAACCAACCGTTCGCGTGGAACGGATCCTTGCACGACTGGATCGTCGGCCGTCCGACGTGCCACGTGCGGCGTGCTTGGAAGGCAAGTTTCCGCTGCCCGTTGAGAATTTGGGATTTGTCGTCTCCTGCTGGGCTGGGCCTGGACTGGATGGATGGGCTCATCGTGTCGTGCTTGTGTGTAATTCAGCTCGTCACTCGAGAGTGACCTAGTGTTTCTCTATTATCGACAGTGAGAACAGATCTGAACGTATTGGTACTACGGAGGACTATAGAAGAAACGTCAGGAATAGGTCAAGCAGCTGATAGGAACGTCTAGGCTGTTAGATATCTCTACTGTAATGGACTAATTCAAACTATTTTAGATGCACCAGACAATGCATCCCTGTTGAGAGAGTCCAACCACCGTGCACAAAAAAAAAAATTACACACATAATTTTAATATCATTAAAATCTATGGCTCCTAATCCTCCCTTCAGGCTTAACTCGATCTAATGACCAATGTTATTTGGAATCTCCAGGCTTCAATGCACCCACCACCCTAGGCTTCAACGCACCCTCACCGTCCTCCGCACTCCCTTTGCAGCGAGGGATTGAATCCCGTGAGGATCCTGGGTTCGAACCCCACTCCCTCCAATCAGTTTCCCAGAAAAAAAATAAATTAGCAGATGAGATTACGCCCGGTCTATCCGAAAAGAAAACCAATCCAGCAAAGGTAGGTCAGATCGCGCGACAGCGCCTCTTCTTCCACACGTGCTACTTCGTGCATCCTGCTCGAGCGCAGCTCGCCTACTACAAGCCCAAGACATGGTACGACTCGATTGTTTCAACATCGCCTGATTACTCGACATTAAGTTTTTTTTCCTTATTATTATTATTTTGTCTCAATAATGCGTGAGTATGATTTCAGGGAGTTCAAGATTCCCGATCTGTTGGAATTCAATAGCAAAAGTAAACGAATGATTGTAATTTCGCAGGACGAAGATGATCAAATTCTTCTTTTTTTGCAAAGGAGCAGACAGGTAGGATTTCTACCATATTTTTAAATTCGGTGATGCTCTTTGAATTTATTTTTGGCTAAGCCTTTACATCAAGCCATCTGCATTCAGATTTTGATATTTTGTTATTACCTTAAAAATGTCGAGAAGCAAATTTTACATCTGATTACTTGGTGCTGTCAACATGCTTGGCCTGTTTGTTCTATCCTTTTCAAGGCCACCCCTTTTTTGGCTTCAGCTTGACTATCCTTTTTTGAAGTGAAAGCTTGACTATCCTTGATTGTTCTTTGTTCCCAGGTGCACTCAAGTCGGCGCTGATAGATGGGAATTGCAGGATGGAGGATACGTGGCTCAAAAATCATCATGTGCAAGTGAGTTTGCCCTCCAATTTTGTTTACTAACTTCAATGTGAATGTTATGTGGTCAGTGATCTTCATGTGCACGGTGCAAATGGTACTGCATCTAGATGCAGGTTGCAGCTCTTCCAGTTGCCTGCCGAGGGCCCTCCTTGATGCCTCCTCTGTACATCCTGTATTTTGTTCCTCGCAGTACGTGATACTTTGAATATACAGTTCATGCTTTGTGGTCAGCATTTGGCTAGTGGTTCAATCATTCTCCAATTTGTCAGCACAAAGGAGTTCACGAGATTTCAGAATTGAAGCAAGCAAACATTAAAAGGGTGAACCCATCTTTTTATTTTATTTTGATAAAATAATGTATTGGAGAAAGAAACTACAGATGTCAAGTTTAGCAAATATTTTGTCCTTCGTCATTGTTAATGAAAGAATGCATTGGAGCTTTCCTTCGTGTCCAGCTTAGATTTTTTTTTTGGTGATTTAAAAGCATCAGCAGGTCGCAGGCTGTAGCGGCAGAGCGGCCATCTGCAAACCCGGATGGAGAACAGAGGCGACAGGCCTACCGCGTTCGAGGACTCTGATGCTGTCATTTTGCTTTGACACAATAGGCAGATGGGCTTCTCCATCTCATTTCATTGTTACCAAGAGCTACTTTAATAATCAGATGTTGTCCTACTGGGCAACTGAAACCCTTGAATAATTCCCTAAAACCACATACAGTCATGTGCCTATTTTGATGACACCAAATTGCAAGCACAGAGAATGCCTTTCCCTTTCCTTTGTTGAACTGTACCTGGAATCCTCATTATTAGTATCTGTTTACATATGTTTGTATTTCTTTGATTCTATTTTAGTTTGGCCGTGGCATTTATTTCATTAGAGCTTTATCTCCCCACCATAGATGAGATGGACACTTCCTTTATCCCCTTCAAAGGCACAGTTCCACTAAAAGAATGCATTTGTACTCTGTTTTTCCGGTAATGGTCTGCTAATTATCATTATTTGGTTATTTTCATGAGCATGTCTGAAATGCAGCTGCAACGTTAGCATGGGCACTATACTAGTTCGATCGCTTCATTGAAAAGCAGGCTGAAAAATATTGTACCATGGCTGATAAGTTCAAGCGAACAGGGTGTGGCAGAACTGCCCGAAATAGCACGCTTCCGAAGGCGCTCGTCTTCCACCAGACGCTAAGCACCCTGAAAGTAAGCTACATCGGATGGTTCCATCGAGCACACCACAAGGGAGAACTCGAACGGTCCACGTTTTTCATCTAGGATCCAATAATGAGAACGAGTTTACAATACTTAGTCCATTTCATACAACAAGAGTTCTCAGAAAATACATTATTACAATATCAAGTTCAGAGTGTGGAATTTAAACAACGAAATTAAAATAAACATCTAACAATAAGATACAAGGATTTGTCTGTCCCCACCAGAAGAATCCTCCACACAACAGTCACTCCTCAAGCTGCACCTGCAATAGGAGTAAATAAACCCTGAGTACACAATGTACTCGCAAGACTTACCCGACTAGTGAGAATAATTTTCCTGACTCCAAAGGATATGTAGCCTGTTCGGTTGGCTGGTTCGTATCGTTGCTAGTTCGTTTATGTGAGAGAGAAGTACTGCTGGCTGGTTCATATGAATAGTGTCCATGTGAGGGGGCTGGCCAGCCAGCCCAGCCAGCCAGCCCCAGCCGATCACACTCATGATAAGCTTTATGGTTTGCTGGTTTCCTTTTTATTTGCGAAAAGCAATACTAGTAGTGAATCCTTATATATGTGTTTTATTATCATGTCATGATTAGTTCATTAGCTAACCATTCTAGGTAAGTACCTGTTCTACTTTCAAGTAAGAGTTGGGCAATCAGATCCATTTCATTTCATTTCATCTTCCGGTTCTTACTACGGTGCTAGATCAGTAGTCAAACCGTACCATATCACACGACGATTTGTGAACCAATGTATCCCAGCTGGGTACCCCAAAACACACGCCTCACTTGTACTCCAAGCACATGCAGGACCAACCCACCACTCTCCTATCAAGGGGTTTAGGTCCCCGAGCAAACTTGGACTCCAAGCTTCCACTCTTGAGTCCTAGACTCAGTGTGATGCTTAGACCTCCACCATCCTCAGCCTCCAATCAGTCGGTCCGAAAAGAGTCGGAACCCACGACAAGAGAGCAACGAGCCATTCCCGCTCCCTATAAGCAAGTATGTGCTCAGGATAATAAGTCTATGACCTGACTAGAATCCAATGCAACGGACGATCCTTAACTGACACGGATAGGGAAACCAGTGTAACCAAGCTATGCCCTATTGGCCGCGGGACACAATCTCTTACACCCACCAATACCCGTACCATATCCCTGCCCGGTCTCCATTTCCTTTCATCCCTTTTATCATGAGAGTAATAATAATAATCACCTGTGAGTAACAGCAGGTTACTCACGCTACCGATAGCCTAAGCATAGCAGCTACTTGACCTATGCTAGTAGGACTCATAGGTTGGATTATCTATGCATGTAGTTTCAATATAAATCCTGTAATATAAATGCACATCTCATATATATATATCAGTGATCATTCAAAATAAGGGTTATGCACCGGGGCTTGCCTTAGACAGGTAGGGGTGCCTAGCTCAGTCAGTCAGTGGCGGTTCTAGGACCTCCTCCTACATGAGGATCTCCTCCTCGTACTCCTCGATCACCTCCTCGAACTCGTGGTCTCCGATGGTCATGATCTCCACCAACTCGTTCTCTACATGCATGCGATGATAATGCAACACTTAGCATTTCATCAACAACAACTCTTAAAATAAGAATACACATGATAAGCTACTAAGATAGCTCTAATGACTAAGATACTAAGCTAACTATCATTTCCACAAAAACAGGTATGGATTCATCTAATGGATATTAACTTAGCAACTAAAATGTAATCTTACTCTTATTAGCGATTTAACTTATATTATAACAAGGAGCACCTAACTACGCTAGTACTTAGCCTATTCTAAGGCTACAAAAATTACAACGAGCACATAATAATACAATAAAGCTACTATAAAAATTTTAGGGTTTTTGCTATCACCAATCTACCACAAAAATTCCTACAATAATTAACTTAATAATATTGAGCATTCTCAAATGATTTAATAGCTCCTGGTATCAACAAACACATATATGAACTAAATACACTAACAGATATAACACAATTTTAGAAACTTAACAAAATTTGTTTCACATTTTTTGGATACCTATATGATTTTATATTAATTACCAAAGTTTAGCTCAGAATTAAAATGAAAATCTATTTCTATTCTCCACGAAAAAGATAAACTAATTTTGGCCCAACACGGCCCATGTAGGGTGTGTCCCACGCACGGAGGCGGCCCGCAGTGGAGAGCCCCCGCGCGTGCTAGCAATCTTGCAAAAATGCCCTCATGTTATCAAACAATAGTGTGAACACTACAAGTAATATTTCTATAGACAGGGACTTTGCAACAGAATCCTCGGATCTTTCTCCTCTTTACAATGGCAAGGTCCCTGGCCTCCCCAGCGCGCTTCGGCACGGCGAGCAGTGGCACTGGCGCTTGTGAAAGGTCCTTGTCTAGTTTTGGTAATTGAGTAACAACCTAGGTGGACTAATTGTGTTTATGTGAGATACATAGGTGATTAGTCTATAGGTACATGTGTGAGCAACATATGCCATGAAGGTGAAAATAGCCCGGAGATATTGCAAAGCTCACACAAGTGATGATGAAGGAGCTCATTGCACATGAGACATGACATTGAGTCATGTGATCAAGGTGGAGAAGATCAAGACATAACTTGGCTTGATGGACCGGTTGCAAGCGTGAAGGGCAAGTCGGAGGCTTTAGAGCGATGGACCACGTGGCGGTGAAGCTTAAGTAAGACTTGGCGCCGATGGACGAAGGCAACGGTGAAAAGCAAGTGAAGTCAAGATCGATGAACCAATATGATCACATGATGATATGAAGTGGATCATATCATTGTTGATTATGTTGGTGCATGTGTTGCATCGACATTGGAGGAGATGGAATAGAATGCGCAAGGCAAAGGTATAACCTAGGGCATTTTTAGTTCACCGGTCATAGGTGTGTAGAGAAGTTGATGACCAGGTTTATGATAGATGTCCGTACTATCAAGAGGGGCAAACTTGTTTGCATATCGGTCATCTAGTGCCACTCGAGTGATCTAACTTTGCATCATCGCTAGGATCGAATGGCGTGGCAAGTTGAGTGGCTAATTCTTTGAAAAATGTTTGCAAAAAGCTAACACACATACACATGGTGGTGTACACTTGGTGGTGTTAGTACATTTACAAAGGAGAAGAAGTTGGAGTTGATGTGGATCAACTCGGTGAAGAAACAGAGGCGAAAGGAGGTAACTGTGAGTGACCGGACGCTGGCCTCAACTAGACCGACGCATTCGATCAGTGGCAGCAGTGAAGGCACAGGTGTCGGTCTTTGACCGGACGCTGGGTCACTTCGTGACCGGATGCTCAGTGGGTGCATTTGGTCCTACTGATGTGGCGGCGTAGAGAAGAGGAGAAGGACACTGATGCTGCGTACGATCGTGACCTATCGAACGCATCTAGTCGCAGTTGAGCGGCTCTAGGAGCTCTCTGGACTCGACCGGATGCTGCCCCTCCTGTGTCCGATCACAATCAAACTGATGTGTCCAGTCATGAATGGAACCTCTCTGGAAATGACTGGACTCGATAGAGGTGCATTCGGTCTTAGCACTGTGCTGCGTTCGGTCATCACTTGACCATTGAGATCAACCGACTGAGGTTGAACAGAGGCAACACATGGCGTGCATCCATTGACCGGATGCTGGACCGAGTGCGTCCGGTTGCCCCAAGCATCACCTAGTGAAGGGGTACAACGACTCTATTTTTGTGGGGGCTATAAATAGAAGGTGGTCTTGTCCATGGCTGGTGCTGAGCACCTTGGGGGACTTTGTGTCCATGCTTGAGAGTGCTTGGGAGCCCTCTAACTCACTCTAGATTGATAGTGTTTATCCGATTGAGTGAGTGAGCGATTCTAGTGCGATTGCATCATGAGGTTGCATCGAGTGGCTCTAGGTGATCGAGTTGCAAGCTAGTGGTGCTTGTTACTCTTGGAGATTGCCACCTCCTAGATGGCTTGGTGGTGGTCTCCATCGAAGCCCACAAGAAGCTTGTGCGGTGCTCCAGAGAAGAGCTTTGCGAGGGGCATTGTGCTCGCCCCGTGGGAGCCATGAAGAGCAACTCTAGTTGAGCGTGTCATTGAGCTACCCTCACTTTCAAGGTAGGTTCTTGCGGTGCCCAATGTGCGGGCTTGGCGGATGATGCCAATTAGCCACCGAACCACTAAGTGAGCGGTCGACACAATGGGGACGTAGCGTGTTCGCAAGCACGTGAACCTCGGGAGAAAATCACCTTGTCAACATTGTTCTTCCTGTTGGTTTGCAATCCCTTTACACAAGCTTGTAATTATTTTCATATGCATTGTACTTGTGTAGTTGCTCTTGTAATTAGTTAGCTTGTGTAGCTCACTAGTTACCTTCTTGCTTGTTGTAGCACCCGATTTTAAGAACAAAACCAGATACACACCATATGTGAGCTCAGGAAGTCAAATATCACATATAGCTACAAATAAGGGTAATATCAATAGACAATGCTCAATATATAACATACTTAGTATAAAGAATATAACCATAGATAGCAAACAACGGAAAGGTAACTCTGATCTTCGGGTGAAGACTCCACTTCCACAGGGACAACTGACTGATTGATCACAAGCCTAATTCCTCCAAACTCTAGCAATCTGGTACCCATCCAGGATTTTTCCAAAGATTTAAAAAGTAAAGCAAGCGTAAGTACATGTCGTACTAAAAAAATTATAATATGGGGTTCATGAGGCTCAAAAGGCTAACACTGGTTTAACTACAATTAGCTTTTAATGAGTCATCTTTTAGCAATTAGGTGGCAACAAGTTTATTCACAAGCCCTCATAAACACATGATCAGGTAAACATGATTAATGAATAGCATAAACAATTAACCATTAGTGAGCATCTTCATCATCCCATTAGTGTTCATCATCTATTCCATAAGGGTTCCAAGGCTGCTCGTGACTTTGAGCACGGCTGATATACCGGTTTTACACTCTGCAGAGGTTGTACACTTTCACTATGAGTCGTGATACCCATATGTCCGGGTTAATTACTCCCAAAACACTTCTAAGGTGAGTAGGTAGGGGTCACTATGAAGCCTTTCAAAGGTTCATCTAATAAGTTAGGACTATTAGATTCACTCAACAAATAGATATAGGAACCCCCTGTCGAATGGCACAATTCCATCGCGGCTATACACATAAGAGTAGAGGTTGTCCTATACCCGATTCGGCAAGCCATTCTTATGCCAATAAAGGTAGCCACAAACAAGTTAGAAAAGGTCCTCATACTGAGCTAAAGCCAGAGCCATGTAGCCCTCATAGCTGTACTATAAGTTTTGGATGATCACTTACAGATAAGTCCTTAGGGAGAGGAATCTAGAGCACCATAAAAATAGCCCAATGCTCTAGCCCCCTTATTCCTTATTGCTAAAAAGCATCTTTTAATGTTTATTATATATTCCATTAGTCAAGTTACAAGATCATAGTTGTAGTTGAGCACTAGCATCATACTACCCAATGCAATACCCCATAGGTAACAAGGCACAAGGTACAAAGTATTAGAAAATCCTTAGTGGTAGTCAAGGTAGACACATGCAGTATGAATTAAATGATTAAAGGTGTATAAGATAGCAAGGAAGATCCCATGCTATACTTGCCTTAAACTTAGATCCTTCTTCTAGTCCAAACCTTCAATGGATCTCCTTCTTGATCAACACGTAAAGCTCACTGACTGGACATGATCATAAAGCACTACACAAGCATCCATGCAATCATACATGAAGCAAACAATAGATCTAAATTAGAACAGTACACCAATAATAGAAAAATAAGTAAAAGTGTTTGAAACACGATTCTACGTATTGCTACGAACACATATTCGTAAGAGGCACTCTAATCGGAGCTACGGTTGAAAAGATACAACTACCGAGAGATTTGCTTTATACGTGGAAAAGAAAACTATAGGCTTCATTTATTTTAATTATATAAATTCATATATATAAGATATTTTATGAATAATATAAATTGAATCAAGCCAAATTTAGATTTGAATTATAAAACCAAAGTAAAACAAATCATATTTTATTTATAAAATCTAGTTGCATAATTATTATTCAAATTAGAGTTTAAACCATAAAATTCCAAAAGTAGTGACATGATAAACATTGTTACTAACACATAGATCTTGTTGTAATGAATCTAGCGCAACTTGAACGGGTCAATTCGGAGCTAAAACGTAGAAGATATGACTAAAACAAAATCAGTGGCAAATCTGTAAATAAGTGAAAACGTATTTTGGATCTAACCCAAAGAAACTACGCTTTTCAAAGAAGAAAACATAATCTGTGATTGCGCTTTGGACCACGGGTTAAGACTTAAATACTTATAAGGGCTCTTTTGCAAACCTACAAGACGAAGGGGTATGGGCTAACTCGGGCCGTTGGATCTTCACTGGTCGGCTTAGATTAGATCAGAGGGGAAGGGAGTGAGGAGAGTTGGCTGGAACAGTAGTTGGGCGCGGCGGACTCCATTGCCGACGGCGAGAGACCTCACCGGCGCACCTAAATCCGAACCTAGAGGCCACAAGAGAGAAAACCGAGGGCATAGGGGGCAAGCGGGGACCAAGGCAAACTCACCACGGTGGATCTCGCCGATGCGGAGCAAGTGGAGGCGGCGCTGTGCTTGGCGAAGCGGACGGCAGACGACGGCGCTAGGTTACGGCATGGCTACGGGTGCTCGGGCGATGCAGTGGCTTGTAATCGGGTTAGGCGAGGGCTGAGAAGCTCAGGCGCTATTTATGGGACCGAAGGGCATGGGGTGCACGGTAAGCGAGAGAGGCGTGGCGAGCACAGACACTCGCGCGCGGCGGCGAAGTCTGGCAGGACACGATGAAGGTGGAAGACGGACCTGACAGGGAGGCCCTACTTGTCAGCACAAGAGGAAGGGGACGCACGGCTACTTCCTTCGGGCTGGCCTATCGGGCTGCGTGGGGGAAAAACATTTGGGCCAACTCGGCCCACGCGGGAAAAAGCGGAGGAGGAGAAACAGTGGGCCTACGCGGAAGAGCGGGAGGAGGAGAGGAGAAGACCGGGCTGGCCTGTCAGTGGGGAAATGAGGCCGAGCGACTTGGGCCACCTGCGGGAAAGGGAAGCCAGCGGGCCAGATCGAGTGAGAAAAGATTTTCCATTTTCCAAATAATTTTTTTTCTATTTTGTTTTCAAAACCAAATCCAAATGTGAAATTTTGGTATGCTCCCAAAAATAAATTTTACAACTTTAAAGATTCTTTTATTTCAAAGCCATTTTCAAATTTATTTTCCAAAAGCATTTTGAATGTTTTCAATTTGAATCAAATCCACACAATTCAAAGAAACAAACGCACCGGCATATATGCACAAACATGTTGCTAAACCTTATGATGAATTTTAATTTAATGAAAATTTTTATTTTCCTATATTTTATGAGCACAAAATTCAGAAATAAATCATTTTAAACATATTTTCAAAAGAGGCAAATTTTGGGGTGTTACACTATTGCTGCAACAAAAATAGAGGACAACACGAAAAGATAATCCTTTGTTTTCAATTCACCATAATAGCACAACAAATACATAAACAACTTAGCGTATTACGTATGTTTGGAAAAAAAACAAAACACGGTTGCATGGAGTAAGGAAGTACGTAGTGTGTGACACTTAAAGAATGCCGGATGCTGTAAAAAAGAGAACATCAGCAACCCCTACAGTAATTCAAAAAACGATTACAATATCTCATAATAATTAGTTACAACATCGTCCAACTGATATCTACAACGTTAGAAAAACTTAAATAGTTATCAAAGCATAAACTACCCAATTACAAAGGACAGTAGCATCTACTTACTACAAAAGAACAGTTCCAACAAAGAGTGGATAGAGTAATTTCTTTTGTATTCCGACATCACACACCTCCACCTCCCACCGCCCACCACCCCGCCGCGGGATCGGTAGGGTGTTTTCGGAGCTCCGCGGTAGCAGAGCTCTAATGACACCCTACCGAGCCCGCGGCGACCGCCCTACTACCCCTCCCCACCGCCCCAATACCGCCCCAACCCACCACCATGGCAATCGACACCCTGCTCGACCTAACCTAACTGCCACTACCACCGCCAGCTCCCCTAAGCCGCCAATCGACCATTCCCAACCGCCTGGCCTACCTACCTCCCCCCAAAAAAATTTAAGCCTCCCTGGAATGATATTTAGCATTTCCTAATAGCAAATAACCACAAATATATGATAAAAAATAAAAAAAATACAAGGATCCAATCTAATCCTTTGCTTCTGCTAGGTTTCAACTCTAGCCTACCCAACTTGTTTGGGACTAAAAGACTTTATTGTTGTTGTTGATCCAATCTAATCCTTTAAGAAAACAAACAACTAAATCAATAGCAACATCTCATACCACAAAAAAACTAAAAAAGAAACCAAGTTACAATAAGACATATTTGACCGTTACAGACTTATGTGCCACACAGCTATAACAAAGATACTTCACCGCTGGCGGCAAACCCCCAGTGAACAATTCTCAACAAAGACCGTGGGCGCCCCCGCCGTGACCTGGACTAGCCGCCTCGACCGCTATCCGAACACCTAATCCGCCCTTCGACCATTCGTACCGCCTGGCCTGCCTTCCTTCCCCATTCTTTTCTTTTCTATAAACCCACCAGACCATTCTTCAGCATCATTCAATCCCAAAAAATGAATTTCTTCTCAAATTTCTAATCAGAACTTCTACGCTACCATCCAATTCTCCAAAGAAACAATACCAAAAAACAGAACAATAGCAGCAGGTCCGACAATTAAAAATTTTCCAACGACTAAATTACAACACAGAATAATACACAGTTACATCCTCCTATGTCTTGTATTTACTGATAAAATAAAACAAATGCAATGATTCAATAAGGCAAGCATGTTCTAACACCACGCGCCACGCCACCCACCGCCCACCACACGCTGCAGGCTCAGTAGGGTCTCACCGGAGCTCTATGGCCGCTACCACGGCCGCAGAGCTCCAACAACACCCTACCGAGCCCGCGGTGACCGCCCTGCTACCCCTCCCCCACCCCCAACCCACCACCATGGCAATGCACGCCTCCACCCCGACCTAGCCCAACCGCCACTACCTCCGCCAGCTCCCAAGCCACCCATCGACCATTCCCTACCGCCTGGCCTACCTACCTCCCCAAAAAAAATTTAAGCCCCCCTAGAATATTGTTTAGCATTTTCCAATAGCAATAACCACAAATATATATGACACAAATAAAAAAAATACAATGATCCAATATGACTCATCAAGAAAACAAAGCAAGTGAAATCATTAGCAGCTCCTCCAATAGTAAACTAAAAAACAAAACAAGTTACAACAAAATCATAATCGACAGTTACAACCTTATATGCCACGGAGCTACAATGAAAAAAGATGCTACACCAGTGGCGGCAAACCCCAGTTAACACTTCTCAACAAAGAACTTGGCACGCCCCCGCCCCGCTCTGGCCTGACGGCCTAGACTGTTGCCAGGACCCCTAAACCGACCTACGACCATCCCCATCGCCTGGCCTGCCTGCCTTCCCCCATTTTTTTTCTAAACCCACCAGACTGGACTACTATTCACCATCACTCAATCGAAAAATAATGTTCATCTCTAATAATGTTCGTCTCTAATTCCTAATCAAAAGTTCTACGCTACCATCCGATTGTCCAAGAAACAAAACCAAATACAACAATATTCGGCAGCTCCGACAAAACAAAAAATTTCCAAACACTCAATTGCAACATAGAATAATACACAGTTACATCCTACAATGTCTTGAATTTACAGATAAAAAATCCAAGCATGTTCCAGCACAACGCACCACCGCCGCCCAGCGCCCACTAGCCCCGTCGCGGGCTCGGTAGGGTTTGGCCAGAGATCTGTGGTAGCGTCCGCAGTCCCAGAGCTCCAACAACACCCTACCGAGCCCAATAACCTCACAAAAAATTTTAATCACTATCCAACAGCCGTGTGGATGCAGGCAACAACCTCACAGAAATAAAAGAGAAAATCTCTTATTTAGCATCGGCATATGACATGATTCCTTATTTAACATCGAAAGACAAAATCTTCTCAATATAGCATTGGGTTTATTTTTGGTTCCCTATATAGCACTGCCGTTAGACGTGGCCTCTAACACCGTCAACTATGAGGGAAAATATCATTTTACCCTTGTTTTCATGTGCAGCCACATCACTATGTTAACAATTAAATTTTATTGCACATATTTTTTGGACAATATCATTTCGTTACAAAATTAAACATTTTTTGACAATACAATTTTTTTGGACCATGTATATTTTTTGGTAGTACAGTTTTTTTACAGATTATTTACGACAATTCTTGATGTATGTTGGTACAGTAAAAAAATTATTATCCACTAAATTGTACAGCCATAAATAATATATGCACAAAAAATGTACTGCCAAAAAGTATTCGTGGATCAAAAAGGTTGTATTTCAAAAAAAATTGTGCAATAAAATATCATTGTTAACATGTTGATGGTGTTACAGAGAGAGATACAGACAGACAAAGAGCGCAACAACCTCACAAAAATTGAATCTAACAAAGCCATCACAAAAAGGATCTAACCAGTAGAATACGCAAAAGAGAATTCCAAATAAGGATCACCTTCTTTCCAACAACCGTATGGATGCAGGCACGGAGGAACGGAGAGAGCACACAGATCGAGCTAGATTCTCATCTCAACCTCGAATAAAAAAGGACTAAGAGAAACAACAAAGAACTGAGGGCCCACCCATATGAAAAAAACCCTCCCCACTTATGCAAGCAGCCACTAACATAACACCTAAAAAGTCAGTCACAATATTTATATAAACGCAGTTACCAAACTCGACATAGAATCAAATTCTGATGAAAACCATGCACATAATTGTAACTACTCGAGACGAGGAGAGTAACTTCTCTCAAATAGAGCAGTAACTCAACAAAAAGCAAAAAAGAAAGATAGACAGCGGGCCCGACAAAAATGCGCTCGCATACCGATTTTAACAAAAAAAAATCACAGGTTGGGCTAGACAGCGGAGCCGACGACAGCGCATTAGATTGACCATACACAAAATAACTGACTAATGTAACCGATTTAAAATAGGTTTGTAAAAAATCTACGAAACTGTTTTAACTAAAAAAGGCAGCGAGCGAGCCAGTACCGTACACCACAAACAACAACAACAACAAAAATTGTAACTACTCGAAATACATGAAGTAACTACTGTAAAGACAGGGCTCTAGCTGAACAAAAAACAACGCCTGCGTATACGGCACATAAACACAACCAAAACACAAAAATAGGATTCTAACTACTCAACGTAAAGGTAACTGATTTATAAAGAAGTTGTAACTCAATATAGCGGGCGCAGCAAGGGAGAAAACAAACACCTGCTTATACTGCCTAGACCAACAAAGAATGTATGGACGTAACTACTCGGAATACACGTAGTAACTTCTGCAAAACACAGATATTTATACACATCAGACACAACGCGCAAAACAAAAAACAACTCCTACCTATATGGCCCAAAACACAACCCAAATAAAAAGGATTATAACAATTAGACTTACCGGCAGTAACTACTCTAAAACGAGATTGTAAGTCGACATAGCATGCGCAACGATAAAATAAAATAAGACCTGCCTATACAGCAAAAAACACAAAACAAAGATATAATTTAGGTAATAACTACCATAAAAAATTACTGGAACTCAAATTACAAAAAATGTAAAAATACAGCCCAGACATAAACAAATAATTCGTCGATTGTAACTACTAAAAAAATGGTAGTAACTGCTGAAAAACACGGCTGTATCTCAACAAAGCGTACAAATCGTAGGAAAAACCTAGACGTCCTTATATAGCCAACAAACAACAAAACCCCCCATGATTGTAACTACTCTATTTATAGGAAGTAACTAGTGCAAACCGCGGCGGTAAACCAACAAAGTGGGCACATAGCGGAACAATAATAAAAAAACAAAAACAAAAAAGCAAAAAAAGCACCTCAACATGAATAAAAAACGTATCATTGTAAGTGCACCATATACTGGCAGTAACTACTATAAAATACGACTGTAAATCAATAAACGCCGGTGCAGCACGAAAAGAGGAAACGGTAAACCACAAAAAAGGAAAAAAATATCGAAAACAACACAAACGCACCGACCACTACAAAAATCGAAAAAACTGTTGCGCGCGTGGCCCAAGCAAAAAGAAATAATAAAAGAAAAATTTGTGGTGGGAAGGAGGGAGATCGGTATGACGGCCTACTTGCACGTGAAAATGAAGTATAAAAAACGGCCCACACACAACCAAACACAAAAAGCAATTGCAACTACCCAAACACAAGAGTAGTAACTCCAACTAAACACGGCTGTAACTCAGCAAAGAGGGTGCGCCTTGCAACCGGAAGCGCTACACCACAAAAAAAAAATAATGTTAACAACAAAACCCGCGCGCGCCACACAAAAAAAAGGAAAAATAGCCATGCAGTTGCAGTAACCACTTTAAAAAACATGACTCTAACTCAGCAAGGGATGATGCATCGTGGGACAATACAACACATCCGTATATAGCCCAAACACGACCAAATAATCCGTCGGTTGTAACTACTAAACATAAGGGAAGTGACTACCGAAAAACACGGCTGTAACTCAATAGAATCATATGAATCGCGTGGGAGAAACCAAGAACTCCATACATGGCCCACACATAATTAAAACCCGATGGTTTGTAACTACTCTACACAGAGGAAGTAACTAATGCAAAAACGTGGTTGTAAATAAACAAAGTAGCCACAGAGCAGAATGGAAAAAAGGATGTCGCATATACAAACGATTGTAAGTGCCCAAAAATAAGGGCAGTAACTACAATGAAAAATGGCTGTAAGCCAATTTATTTTATTTATTTGTACAATATCCTCAGTCCACACAACGTCAGAGATCCTGATATTAAATTAGTGTTTGGATACAGTAGGTTAGAGAAGGCAACCATGAAGAAACACCTCAACGCAAGACCATCATCAACCTCCTTCTTCCCAATCTTATCCTTAAGAAAAGCATAAGTTATATCCTTTGTCTTTGAAGGCAAAGTTGTATCCTTTGTTACAAGAGACTTTTCCCTATGTGCCATTATAAAAGATCGCAATCCCCTGTGTGCCCCTGGAAAAATTCAGCGGTCTTCAGCGCCACTACTTCAACTTTTTCGTGTCCTCCATGCCACTTCCGTCAGTTTGGGCTCTAACGCCGTCAAACTGTAGGTGTGAAAAGACAAAAATACCCTTAAGTCTAAATATGTTATTAATTTTTTGAGCATTTTAACGATTTCAAATGAAAAAACTCAAAACTAGAAAGTTGTAGATCTCGTCGAGATCTATAATTTTCATATAAAATTTATTTTCATTTAATTCCGCAAAAAAATGATGATTTTTCTAAGATATATTAATCATATCAAATCATATTTTTTTTACGGAATTAAATGAAAATAAATTTTATATGAAAATTATAGATCTCGACGAGATCTACAACTTTCTAGTTTTGAGTTTTTTCATTTGAAGTCGTTAAGATGCTAAAAAAAATAATAACATATTTAGACTTAAGGGTATTTTCGTCTTTTCACACCTACAGTTTGACGGCGTTAGAGCCCAAACTGACGGAAGTGGCATGGAGGACACGAAAAAGTTGGAGTAGTGGCGCTGAAGACCACTGAATTTTTCTAGAGGCACACAGGGGATTGCGATCTTTTATAATGGCACACAGGGAAAAGTCTCTTGTTATGAACCCATACAACTTCTCTGCCAGCTTATTCCTAAGCTCACAACCTTCCTTCTTGATCTTGTCACTAACAAGTGGAGGATCAACACCAGCATTAGGAAAGCCAAATACACAATGGACAGCAAACTCATCAACGATGATTTCCTTGCCATCTCCAATCTCCAACTTCATTTTCTCTTGTTTGAATATGGCACCACCTCTGTTGAGTTGATTAGCCTTCAATTCAAGAAGACCACGAAATCCCATCCCTCTAATCTTTTCCTTCACCTCACCACTAAGAACTCCAACAAAATCATTAATTTCTCTTAGGCGAGCAACGACAATTTAACTTCTTCGCCTCAACATCATCAGCCTTTTCATCACCAGGAACCTGCAGAAAAACATATAGTTATATATACAGTGCAATATGGGAGGGGGCAAAGCATATGAAACCAAAAAGAACAGACAGAAAAAAGTCAATTAAAACTTCCTATAATTTCCACTAGTAATTTTTCTTTTTCATTTTAAATCTATAAATTGATAGATAGAAACAACAACAAATACTACATATGTACTCAATGTCACTAAAACAGAACAAAACCACACAGTTACCAGCAAAAACACCTACCAGTTACAGATCATTGATGAACACTGTACAAAAATTCAAACACAATGATTCAAAAAAATACGTCAACTCTTTTGATCCAGGCTTCGTTGGATAACATATTTTTTTCACTGGTTCACCAGACTCTGGTACATCATCAAGCCTAGCTCGCTTCTTCTTATGCATAGCAGACTTTCCTGCACCCTGCGCTCCGACAATACCAGTACAAATCCATGCAAAATAATAAGAGAAAATAAAAAATCACTTACTGTATAGCACAAACTTCAAACAAGGGTACTGAAAAAACCCCTCACTATTCTTTCCTCTACGCTTCTTTTGTCTGCAAGTAGCAGTTAATAATACATCCGAAGTTTCTAATGCAACATTCTCAGAAACACCACATGCTTCGCCATCCTTATCAACCATAGATAGATTCTCATTCAAACGAGCCTTTTCTATATCACGATGTCCACCCATCTAAATAAAAATAAATTGCAAATAGAATAAAAAAACATTGGACAGAAATTAGATGCCGCGCAAATACAAACACTAGAAAAAATGGCAAAAAAGGACATCCCCAGTGACTATGAGGGTCAGTTTGGCACAACTCATAAAAGCTCAATTGTGAGCTATTTTTTTGCCAAACACCCATTTCCAAAATAGCTTCATGGGTGAACTTGTTTTTCTTCTCCTCTCACAATGGAATGGAATGGGAGAGATCTAAAAACAGTAGCTTATCTCAGCTTCACCCAACACATGTTGTCGTCGGAGCTCGCGAGCTGCCGGGGTCACGGTCTACCGGGGACGCAGCCTGCCACCACCAGGGAAACGACTGCCGTGGGTGCTGCCTGCCGTTGCTTGCAGGGATCCGGCTCCCGGTTGCAAGCCATGCCGTGGATTCTTCCACCGAGTGATTCTGATACTCGTCTCCTTTTTCTGGTTTGGGTGACTCTCGTTGCATGCACTCGAGAGCGGAAGAGATAAGGCAAGTTACGCTAGGAAGATAGTGACACCACGTGCAAGCGACACAAACAGCTAGCCAAAAATCAAACGCCGCCGAGTCTCCGCAAGAGCGAGGTCTGACACCGGCAACCTAGCAATGCGATGACAAAAGGCGAACAACAACGACACTGCGCAAACACGAGCAATTGCTATGGAAAATGAACACAAGACAACAAAAATAACGGACCAACCGCAACAATGTGAATCACTTGCGAGTGCCTAGGGTAAGCAAGTGCTCCGCGACACGGCGGCTCGCTGGCAACTCTTCCGACGAGGAGGCAAGAATGTCAAAAGGTTGTAAACACCAATAATAGAGGCAGTAAAACCACTATAAAACAGATCTGTAACTCATAGATGGAAGAGGAGCAAGCGGGACGAAGCCATGCAACAAGGAAAAAAACGACAAACACAACACCTCCGTATACAGAACAAACACAACCAAAATAAATACAATCATTGTAATTACTATACATATAGGCAGTAACCACTTTAAAATGGTACTGTAACTCAACAAAACATGACGCATCATGGGAGAAACAAATACATCCATTTATACCCTAGACACAAAATAGATAATCAGTCGATTGTAACTACTAAACATAAGCGGTGTAACTGACAAAAAAACACTTTTGTAACTCAACAAAGCATACGAATTGGGGAAGAAACCAAGACATTCATATATGGCCAAAAACATAACCAAAGCCTGACGTTTGTAAATACTTTACATATTGACAGTAACTAATACAGAAGCGAGGATGTAAATCAACAAAGTGTGCACACAGCGGAACAAAGAAATGATGTCACCTATACGGCCTACACACAACCAAACGCAAACGGTTATAAATGCCCAAAACAAGGGCAGTAACTACAATGAAAAATGGCTGTAAGCCAACAAAATTGGCCGCGTCTTGAAACTGGGAGCGGTACGCCACAAAAACTACATCAACAACAAAACACGCGCGTGTCACCACAAAAATAAGAAAAACAGCTGCGCGCATGGCCCAGACAACAAAAAAGGCCAAGTTGGGCCACGGGATACAGCAGCAGGTCAGGCGGCCTAACGGCCTGCAAAAAAGAGGATGTCCGTGTATGGCCCAAAAACAACCACAATCAACGATTGTAACTGCCAGAAATTCGAGTAATAGCTACAATACAACATGGTTGTAACTCAACAAAGTGGGTGCAGCTCAGAAGCACAAGCGATACACAACAAAAAATAATATCGTAAACAAAACACACACGCGCCACCATAAAAAAATATAGCGACTATAACTCATCAAAGCGGTCACGCCACAAAACTAGAAATAGTATGCCGCAAAAGATAACATCAACAACAAAAACAAGCGTGTGTTACCTCAAAAAATAGGAATAACAGCGGCGCGCACGGCCCACAAAACAAAAAAGTCAAGTTGGGCCATGGGGAGACGGCAAGAGGACTGGTGGCCTGCCGGCCTGCAAAAAAAGGATGTCCATATACGGCCCAGAAACAACCACAATCAATGATTGTAACTGTCAAAAATTCATGTAGTAGCTACAATACAACATGGCTATAACTCGACAAAGTGGGCGCAGCTCAGAAGCGCAACCGGTAGACAATAAAAAATAATATCATAAACAAAATACGAGCACGCCACCACAAAAAAAACATGAAATGGAAAAACAATCACGCGTGGCCCAGATCACAAAGAAAGCACAGGTTGGATGAGGAAGAAGAGGTCTGCTGGCCCGCGAAAAGGGACATATCGTGTACACGGAACACACATAGCGAAAAACGGTCGATTGTAACTGCCTCACATAAGGGCAGTAACTACACTAGAAACCAACTGTAACCCAACAACCAGAACACGACATACAAAAAAATGATTGTAACTACCCGACATTTGATGCAGTAACTACAACACAACAACCGTTGTAACTCGACAAAGCGAAACAACAAAGAAAGCAGTGCGCGTGCGCTCCACCACAAAAAACATAAACAAACAGGCGCGCACACGACTCAACAAACAACAAAAGCCTAGGTTGGGTCATGCGGGGAGGCGGGAGGCAGGGCGGCCTTCTGAACCGTACAACAGGGGATGTGCGTAGCGACAGTTCATGCTGTGCATGGGTGCAGGATATAATCTTAGTGTGTTTCTACGTACGTAGCCCTCTGGACTGACATCGATGAAAAGTAGTAAAAGTGTACAAGGCCTGACAAAACCGTTGGTGGGCCGGTACATAATCACAGAAGTCAATCTCAATACTGATGAACCGCTCCTGCCAGCAAAGAATGCAAAGAAATTCATAAACAACTATGGGGTTCTTGTTATGGACAAGCTCTTGATCAGCGCCCGTGAATGGAAAATGAAGAAGGATGATCCTAACATCAGTTTTGTCTCTGAGCCAATCAAGGACCTTCTTTGGCTTTCAGTCACTGCACATTTCCAGCTACCAGGAGATGAAGATTAAAATGAACTAGTTAAAAGTTGGGCTCTCAAGAAGATGGCCACACAATTCCAGACCTGGAAGAAGAAGCTATACAATGAATTTGTCAAGAAGAATCTGACACCAGATTTTAGTGATAATATCCCGTACAAAAAGTTGAGGGACGACTGGCCTGAATTTGTGAGGTATAAGACCTCGGAAGAGGGTGAGGCATGGGTGAGAAGGAACCAACAGAATGCGCGACAAAAGGTATACCATCATAAAACGGGATTAGATAGCTACAGGAGAGCCATTCCTAGGCGGCAAAGAATGGAAGTAGACCTACTTGCCAAATGGATCCATCCATTTTCAATCGAATAGCCCAAATGCTCCAAGAATTGGTTTTTCGCGCTTGGGGGATCAGTGAACCCAGAGATCGGGGAGTCGGGTTGAAGGGGACCGTGATGGCTAAGAGGGGGGGGGGGGGCGTGAATTAGGCAACTTAAAAATCCAACTCTAAACTATGGCCTCTTTTTCTAACCCTAGCAAAACCTATGCAAAAGATAAACTATCTAAATGTGCAATTACGGTTTTGCTAGTGTATTGCTATCTCTACCACAAAAGGAGTAATGTAATCAATGTAAATGCGGAAGCTAAAGAGCAAGGTAGAGATATGCAAACTCCCGTCGATGACTCCAGTATTTTTACCGAGGTATCGAGAAGCGCTCAAGCTTCCCCCTAGTCCTCGTTGCATCCCCTGGTAAGGAATCCCTCGCAAGGGCCAAGCTCCTGGTCGGGTAACTCCGTGGATAGCCTCGGGCCTTCCCCACGCGCAAGTGGGTCTCCGACGTGCCTTCCAGCAAGCCTCTCCTGAATGCTCCCCACCGTCTTCACTATCAAGCTTCCGGCCGAAACGCCGCGGGCCTTGTTCCCTCCGGTACACAGTGGCGGCCACATCACAAACGCGGTTGGTGTGATCTCACAAGACTACAAGCCCCTCTGATGTGCAACAATGGTGTTCGCAAGCACCGAGTGGTAAGAGGTGCGCAAATCTCACTAAACACTAGGCCTAAACCTAGAGCAAGCGCATAAGCGGTGGTCTAATCAACCTAAGCACTTCGCAAAGCACCTACGCTAATCACCTAATAAAACACTAAGCACTATGCAAGTGGAGATCACTAAAATGGTGTATCAACACCCTTGGTATGTTTCCTCAGCTCCACACACCTCATTTGGCTGGTTGGGGGTTGTATTTATAAGCCCCACTGAGAAGTAGCCGTTGGGGATGAAATCCCGTTTTTCTGCTACTGACCGGACGCTGGAGTCGTCTTGATTAGAAGCGTCCGGTCGTCCCAACCGTTGGAGGTGCGAACAACTGATCGAACGCTGCCAGCGTCCGGTCACTTGCCACCGGATGCGTCCGATCATAGTTTCGTCACTCTGGAACCTCTCTGTACTCGACCGGACTCTGCTGTCCTACGTCCGGTCGATCTGCCGCCAGTGTCCGGTCCAGCGTCTAGTCACGCCTGTTGCCGAGCCTCTTGATCGGAGCGTCCGGTCACTTTCCTCTTGCATTCGGTCACCTCTGTGAGCTCGTTTCTTCGTGATCTTGCGTACGGCTTGGTTCTTATCTTAGTGCTTGGACTTTGCTAGATATCTTGGGTCTTCTGTTATGCTTCTCAGGTCTTGCTTATGGTGTTGATCATTGGATCATCACATCGCATTCGTCCAAGTCACGTCTTGCATCCTATTGAACTACCAAACAATCACTTGCAACTTCATTAGTCCAATTTGGTTGTGTTGATCATCAAACACCAAAATCCAAAGTAAATGGGCCAATGGTCCATTTTCCTTAGAATCTCCCCCTTTTTGGTGATTGATGACAACACGACCAAAACAAGCAAATAATAAAAATTTGGAATTTAAAAACTATCTACTTGCTAGGATGCAACGCAAAGGGCAAGGTTATATGATGCTAAAAGATACTACTTGTAAGACTATATACAAACTTATCTTGCCCTTGCAAATGTCCCCATGTGGTATTATGGATTTAAGCCTTGCTTACTATAAATTCTTCCCATTACATAGGCTAATCCGTAATCCACTATCCTCCCTTTCTCGGACCATTACTACAAAATAATGCTTGCTTTTGGTCCTCTAAATTCTCCCCCTTTGGAATCAAATACCAAAAAGGAAGACATTGGTAGCACAAGGGAGGGTCAAACTTTGTGATCCTTTGTGTGTAGAGTGAAATAGATCACAAAATTTGACTCTCACATTATATAGACTAAGCTCCCCCTAAATATATTTATACATATGATAGAAGTCAAAACATATGCATAATTGGCAAAGTATTGCACAAGGGAAATTAATCTATATAATGCACGGAGAAAGCATATGAATATCAAAATGAAATCAACATGATTATATTGGTTTAGAAATACCACATTTAGAAATCAATTTGATTTCTACCACTTGCAATCGGTGGTGGATATTTGAAGCATGATGCTTAACTCTGGGGACTCCATTTTCCTTGCAATGAGATTACTACACACATGATAAGCTTGAAAAGGTGTTAGTCTCAAAGCATCCAACTTGTAGAGTAACCTTCCCCTAACTTTGTGCACACAAGTATGGAATACTTGTAGGAAACGTGCACATTGATTCTAGAATAAAAATACCACTTGAAAGATGACATCACATGAATGTGAGAGTCATTTTCGAAGGTGATATCCGGGAGAGATTATCTACAATTTGGACTTTGGCACATATTAGATAAACAAATGTAAGACAAGCTATGTGTAGTGCTTCTAAGCAATTTTAAATCATGTAGGTTTGCTCCAAAGGTTAAGAGTGAAACCGAGCAAGCCTACCATATGATATACCTAGTGTATGCATGACAAAAGGTATAAGCATGCAAATGCAAACCTAGGCATGAAGAGTAACTAGATGCTAAAAGATATCAGTTGTAGAAAAATTTAAATCTAATACCAATTGAAGTAAATTGAATCTAGTTACCTAACATGGGAAGGGGAATTTGGGTTCATAGTATTCACTAACCCACTTGGCAATGATTTTGTCCATCATGATGCACCCCATGAAATGCATCCAAAACTTTGCCAAGTCTCCAAATTCCCCGAAGTCCATAGGACTTCTCACTTCCCTTTCGGGATCCAAACCTTTTTGGTGCTCTTCATGTTGGAGATGATTTCCTTTGGCACCCAAAAGCGTTTGACCCCATTGTTGGCTTGCTTGTTCACCTTGATGGCCACCACCTATTCATTTTTCTTCTTCTTTAAGAGATAAGGTGTGGAGGCCTTCTTGTCCACCTTGTTGGTGTAGGTGTTGGAGAGCTTGCTTGTTTGTTTTTTCTCTTTCTTCTTTGCTCCTCCCCCATTCTTCACCTTGCACTCATAGGACTTATGACCTTCCTTGTGGCACACGTAGTAAACCACAGTTTGTCCTTCATCAAGCTTCTTCACTCCCTTAATGGTGTTATCTTGATGAAGTTGGGCTGACTTCGACTTGCCTTTTACTTGAGTCAAGTCCTTGGTGAGGCAAGCTACTTCTTGCTTGAGTTGCTCATTCTCTTTTGCAACCTCTTGTGTGCATGTATCTACAACAACTTTCTCAACACAAACTTGGTTGCACAAGGATGAGTCTAAATATAAATCATTACAAGAAGTAGAGGCATCATTTTTAGACATATTAGAACATTTCCTTTTAGATGCCTTGGTAGGGGTTGCACTAATGGCTTCAAGATTAGCAACTTTATTAGTTAGCTCATCACAATGTTTGCACATGGTTTCCATTTTAGCAAGCAAACTTTTATAAGCATCTTGTGAGGTAGCTAATTTTTTTTTTAATTTTTCATTTTTCTTAACAAGTTGCTCATCATTAATTGTGCATGCATTTGTTGTTGCACTAGCCTTAAGTTGCTCAATTTTAGTAGATAGTTCAACATTGAGATTAGCAAAATTCTCATATTGTTCAAGCAAAGTTTTATATGCTTCTTGTGAACTATCTAGCTTTTCTTTTATTTTTCTGAGCTTCTTTTGTTGACTAGTGCAAACTTTAGCATAATTAAGATTTTGTTGCACAATTTCTTCATAAGAAGGCATTTCATCATCACTATCACTCTCACTAGAGAATGAGCTTTCATTACCTCATGACATAAGGCACACACAGAGAAGAGCTTGATGATGAGTGCTTTCACCCTCGCCTCTTGTGATAGTGTTCTTCTTCATTTGAAGAATCATCCCATGTCCTTATTGATGTGAGAGCTTGTTTCTTGCATGCCTTCTTCTATGTCTTGGGTGTGGGCTTATTTGGACACACTTCCACAAAGTGCCCCAACTCGCCGCATCCATAGCATCCTCTCTTTCTTTTCTCATTTCTTTGATTTGTAAAAATGAGATCTTGGATTTGGATGGGCACACCCTTGACATTGAGCCTTTGGATCATCTTCTCCACCTTGTTGATTAGTTTGATTGATTCTTCATCAAGGTCGGAGGTGGAGGAGGAAGATCGGTCATCATCACTTGAATCTTCATCACCATCATCATCCTCATCTTCTTGTTCTTCTTCTTCACTTGAGGAACTTGAGCTTGAGCTTGTCTCAACTTGCTTACTCTTCATCTTCTTTTTTTTGCCACATGTAAGAGCTTTGCCTTTGCTTGATGAAGAGGCTTCTTCTTGACCCATCTTGCGTGACATTTCAAATGCCACTATCTTGCCAATGACTATGGCCGGGGTCATGGTGCTCAAGTCCTCCATGTTGTGAAGGATGGTGATGATGCTTACATATTTCTTTTGTGGTAGTATGGAGATGATCTTCCTCATGATGTCCGCATCATCTAGCTTTGTTAGTCCTATTAAATGGAGCTCATTGATAATTAGATTCAAACGAGAATACATATCACAAACAAGTTCATCATCATTCATTGTAAAGGAATCATAGTTTTGCTTAGCTAGACAATGCTTTTGCTCACGGACATTAGATGTGCTGTCATGGAGCTCTTGGAGTTTTAACCATATTTCATGTGCCGTATTTAAAGTGAAGACTTGGTTAAAAACATCCATGCTAAAAGATTCAAACAAGCAATTCTTAGCTCTAGCATTGAAATGAATTTCTTTTTCATCACTCTTTGTGGGTTTAGCGGGATTCTTAATGGGTTTCATCCCATCACAAGTGACTCTCCAAACTCCCAAATTAACCGCCTCAAGGTAGCAAGCCATTCTAGCTCTATAATAAGGGAAGTTAGTGCCATCAAAGTGTGGAGGCCTAGAGGTATCCATCCCAACCACTCTAAATAGTGTCGGCTCAACGGTGGTTAAGCCAAAGGTCCAAATTGAGCCAACTGGCTCTGATACCAATTGAAGGAGACCATGACACCTAAGAGGGGGGGGGGGTGAATTAGGCAACTTAAAAATCTAACTCTAAACTATGGCCTCTTTTTGTAACCCAAGCAAAACCTATGCAAAAGGTAAACTATCTAAATGTGCAATTACGGTTTTGCTAGTGTATTGCTACCTCTACAACAAAAGAAGTAATGTAATCAATGTAAATGCGGAAGCTAAAGAGCAAGGTAGAGATATGCAAACTCCCGTCGACAACTCTGGTATTTTTACCGAGGTATCGAGAAGCGCTCAAGCTTCCCCCTAGTCCTCGTTGGAGCCCCTCGCAAGGAATCCCTCACAAGGGCCAAGCTCCCGGTCGGGTAACTCCGTGGATAGCCTTGGGCCTTCCCCACGCACAAGTGGGTCTCCGACATCCCTTCCGGCAAGCCTCTCCCAGATGCTCCCTGCTGTCTTCACTATCAAGCTTTCGGCCGAAACGCTGTGGGCCTTGTTCCCTCCGGTACACGGTGGTGGCCACACCACAAATGCAGTTGGTGTGATCTCGCAAGACTACAAGCCCCTTCGATGTACAACAATGGTGTTCGCAAGCACCGAGTGGTAAGAGGTGTGCAAACCTCACTAAACACTAGGCCTAAACCTAGAGCAAGCGCATAAGTGGTGGTCTAATCAACCTAAGCACTTCGCAAAGCACCTACGCTAATCACCTAATAAAACACTAAACACTATGCAAGTGGAGATCACTAAAATGGTGTATCAACACCCTTGGTATGTTTCCTCAGCTCCACACACCTCATTTGGCTAGTTGGGGGTTGTATTTATAAGCCCCACTGAGAAAGTAGCCATTGGAGATGAAATCCCATTTTTCTGCTACTGACCGAACGCTGGAGTCGTCCTGATCGGACGCGTCCGGTCGTTTCGACCATTGGAGCTGTGAACAACTGATCGATCGCTGCCAGCGTCCGGTCACTTGCTACCGGACACGTCCGGTCATAGTTTCGCCACTCTGGAACCTCTCTATACTCGATCGGACTCTACTATCCTACGTCCGATCGATCTGCCGCCAACATCCAGTCCAGCGTCTGATCATGCCTGTTGCCAAGCCTCTTGATCGGAGCATCCGATCACTTTCCTCCAGCGTCTGGTCTAGCGTCCGGTCACCTCTGTGAGCTCGTTTCTTCACGATCTTGCATATGGCTTGGTTCCTATCTTCGTGCTTGGACTTTGCTAGATATCTTGGGTCTTCTCTTGTGCTTTTAGGGTCTTGCTTATGGTGTTGATCATCGGATCATCACGTTGCCTTCGTCCAAGTCACGTCTTGCATCCTATTGAACTACAAAACAATCACTTGCAACTTCATTAGTCCAATTTGGTTGTGCTGATCATCAAACACCAAAATCCAAAGTAAATGGGCCAAGGGTCCATTTTCCTTACACGGGTATTGGTGGGGAAATCAGAATAATAGCACAATGACTTTTTGTTATTGTACATGCTCTCTACCAGTTGTGCCTTTGTGCCCAATCGAGAGAAGAATGAGCTGATGTACGCCATCTAGACTCCTAAAACACCCTGGGTGAACGTGAGGCAAAGGGTTGATTTTGTGGTGGCATGGCTTCCCTCTGAGGACACTGCTACCTATAGAAGTCACTAGTGAAGGAAGCATGAGGTGGTAGTGTGGATCCATAGGTTAGAGGAGGCGGTGCTTCGATCACAGAAGCGAGAACTAAACATGGATAGAGAATGCAAGAACAAATGGCAAGTGGCACTATAATTAAGTAGCCAAACATAGTCAACATCAGAGCATGGTGTCAATGTTAGCCCCCTCAGCTAAGTAGCAGCTGCGCTTCCACTGAGCTCCCAAATCAAGATGACACATTGCAGCACTTCCCCATGGATGACATCACTATGCCTGTGACATCATGTGAGCTACACATTCCCATATGGAATAGCATAGTTGTGGTGGTGCATGGTATTATTTCTCCTATGGTCCCTGACAAGACACCAAGAAGCCATGGGAATCCAATTCCACCTAGATATTATAGCGTCTTGGTGGATAGAGTTATCAAAGACTATAGGGGAATGGCTCTTGACTTTCCTAGAGGTGATGGGGAGAAGACCCTAGGACAACCAGAGCATTCATTCATTTTATGCCGCAAGCGCTACATCATTATTCCTGGTGCGGCGGCTAGGGTACCATCGCCTCCTCCTGAACTACCTTATGATAGGTGCAGATGAAAGTGAACAAAATAGTTTTTCAATAATCATTCTCAATTGTTGGCTTCTCATGTAATAACCATTTACTCCCAATCATTTTTGTACTCATAGGTCTCTAAACCTGAGTCTAGCTCTAGACAATGATGATGCTCTGGACGATGATGATGCATTCCATGGCATGGCTACATCTCCATCTCCATCTCCTCCAAGGTGGTATCCCCCTCCTCCCCCTCCCTCACCGTAGAAGCAAAAGAGGCCCCCGCCCCCAGTGAAGTCCCCATTGAAGAAGAAAGCCAGCCATTGTAAAACAAAGTCCCTAGAAAAGCTACCTTCCGAGAAGTATGAAGTGGAATCAAAAGCGGTGGCACAAAAAGATTTGGATAACTGGTGGCAAAGAAGAAGAAACTTATGAAAACCCACCAAAGCCGCACTACATAGGTCGACAAGAACTAAGGAAAAAAGTCATTGAAGTGGAGAAAAAGCGATGTAAGGCACGTAAGCCGTCGCCATTATTGGACTATGAATGCTCTCTCGACAAGTCATATAAGGCATCGCTGAAAGCGAAGAGAGCATGGAAAGATGTTGCACAGCTCGGGTAGCAATCTATCGACCCACTAGTTGTTGAGGATGATTGTACAAACGCATAAGGCAGTCCAATCAATAGGGAGGCACTCCAAGACTTCATGGACACAACAGGTCTCACACCTCTACAACTCATTGGGAGAGGATCGATACCAACAGCCAACTTTGATATTTACCAGACCTATGTGTATGGCAGGAGTCTTGTCAACCCTAAGTCCTGGTCATCACTGGGTACACAAATGTTCTTGTTAAACAAGTGGTACTTAAATACGTGTGCGAAGGAAGAGACATGGCTTCTTGCCAGAGTTAGACCAGAGCATTACTTCAATGGCTATTACATTGTACATATTGAGTTCAATGAATTACACCAATTATTAAATCGGGACGCTCTCGAAAAATCTCTCCTCAGCTGCTGGTGTCTGTAAGTGATTCTTTCTACAATTGAAGTAGCTTGCATGTTAATTCGTTGTCTATATATAGTTATCCTCATACTATATATATTCTATTGTACTATACATTTGCAGATATGAGATGCTAAAACTAAAGAAAAAAGGGATGACTGATGTTGGTTTCATGGATCCGAATCGTACATTTAAGGACACAGTTACTCCATATGATAGATGGTGACCTCTAGTGGAAAAGAATCTATTTATGTTCTTAGATAAGCAACATGACAAGACATTGATACTCTTCCCTTACAAATTCAAGTGAGTGTTAATGTCTTGTGCACATTTTATTTTGCTTACTCTATGTTGACTTTAGTTAATGAGTTATGCCTGCGTATAAACATGTAGCTTTCACTGGATACTGCTGGTCATTGATATGCCCAGGAGTCTTGTAAAAATCTTGGACTTAGCGACAAAACCCCGAGAAGATTACCAAGAAATGATAGATATTCTCTAGTGGTAATTTTAGTCTCGTACACTGTATACTCTCTTATGCCATTTTATTGATATAACTCTATTTATTTATTTTGTTGGGCAGTGCTTGGGCTACGTTCGCCCAGAAACACCATTATGGTAATTGGGAACTGCCTCTGGATACAGTCCAATACCCAGTAAGTACTAGCTAGGTCACCGCATCTTTATTTAGTTCAATTCATTATTACCATGCTTCATTGGTTGATGATAAATCTTTTTCTCGTAAAGTGGTGTCTGCAGCATGGATCAGGGAACAACTTATGTGGATACTATGTTTGCGAGTTCCTCATGCAGTACTCAATGAGAACAAGTGAAGAGATCCTCAAAGTACATAAAAAAATACACAATTTATTTATTACCATTGTGTTGATATATATGATCATATATATATATATTCATACTTTTACTTTCATTCGAATTGAAGCTTAAATGGAGGAAGGAAAATGTCCTATGAGGTGACCAGATCAAAGCAATTCAAGAGGCATTCTCAGGATTTCATATGGACGAGGTCATAGATCCCAAAGGCACGTACTACTATGACATAAAAGAAATATTACCTAGTACCCATACGACTGAAGATTAGGATTGAATGAAATCCCAAGGACATGAGTACAAGCTTTTTGTGACTTTATTATGTACATATTCCATGCAGGTACCATCTCTTGAAATATTTGTATATATAGTTTCATACATTTTAGTGTGTTATTTATGTATAATGCTCGAATGGAACCTTATACATATGTATATATGGACGTATATTAGCCGTGTAGAATTCATATACAAAAAGCTAATTGAAACAAAAAAGAATTGAATTGAAAAGAAACCATAAAATGAAAAGGAGAGAAATGAAAAAAAAGAACCTTTAGTACCGGTTGGAAACCCCAACCAGGACTAAACATGCCAGCCTCGGTGCAAGGTCGGGGAGACCATTTAGTCCCGGTCGGCAATAGCAATTGGGATTAAAGGCACACTTTCAGTCCCGGTTCCTAGAACTGCCCAGATTCGCAATCTCGGTTGGGAAACTAGGACTAAATGGGGTTTCCCAACCGGGACTGATGCTCTGTCCTACACTAGTGTACGTAGGTAGCCTTCCAAGCTTTATTGACACCCTATGGTAGAACCAGGGGGCTAGCATGGGCCTTGATCCCCCCCACACAATGAAAGTTGTTTAAATATTCCTATAAATGCTTTAATTTACACCACAAAAATACATCAACTCATCTATTTTTAATCATAATATTGTGCTTTTTTGTTATGAATACTAACTAGACCTGTAAACACACTTAAAAATTTGTTGAAATATACACTTATGTATATATTTATCATACTTAAAGGTGTCATTGTATTTGTCTGACCCCCTTAACCAAAGGTGCTGGTTCCACCACTGTTCATGCCGTAATGCAGACCTCTGTGCTATCGCGGGGTTGGGCTGCTCCTTTTGGGAAGCCAACACAGCCCCCGAGGCCATTGTGGGGCCTCCTTGCTAGCGAAGGGGGTGACTTCTGGGCACGTCCCGTCCGCTGACACCTTGCGCAGGCGGTTGATGGCATCTAGGATGTTATGCCTGGTGGAGGAGTTATGACGTGCGTGCGCGCCCACGTGTCATCCTGTCTCGTCTAGGAGATGGGACGTCGGGGCCACATGGAGCAGTTCTGGTGGAGGAGGAGCCGTGGCACTTGGTGCACGTGGATCCGAGCTATTGATGATAGTCGTTGGGCCCGGGGGAAGGCGGATCCCCCAAGTCCCACGAGGAGGCATGCGGGGAGTGGGCGGCGCGCGCGGCAAAAAGTGAAGTGGGGACTTGACTCGTTGCCAGTGGTTCCCTGACTCTGTCTTTACTGCATGGTAGTCATCACACAACTACCCGAAGGCATGCTACGGGGATTGAAGGGATGCCTAGCTAGTTCCCCAAGGTCCTTTGTAGCCGCTGATGGCTGATTGGAGGGCCCAGAGCCGCTCATAATGCACCACCTTTGGCTATAAAGGGAGACTGCTAGGGGACGTGGCATATTCAATCCCTTCCTTTGGCCCCCTCTCTTCTTCTCAAATCCATCTTCTTTGGTGGCTATGGCGGTGGCGATGAAGTGCGACACTTCCCTCCGAGTGAGCTTGGTGTTGTTCACCGGGCGACTACTTCTTTGCGGGTGGAAAGACTCCAGCGACGGGGAGCCGACGGCATGGCATAGAGGTAGCTACAGAACCATGGCATTGGGCAAGAGACTAGGGCCTCCATTGCCATCGGACTTACCCTGAGTTCCTAGTGCCAATGCCTCCGCGATGTCGAGGCCCATTGAGTCCCTGCCCTGCCGCCTCTCCTTGAAAAAGGGGAAGGATCTTGGCACCTTGGGCTACTAGGGTCTTTCTGTTTCATCAATGGACGGGTTAGTGGCCTAGGGGCTTGGTGATCCTTTACACCGGCAAGCTTGGCCGAGCGCCACCGGTCCCGAGCGGGGATCAGCTCCCAAGCTCTAGCGAGGCGTGGTCGGCCCCACTTTCACTATGCCTGTCTATGTGCCATGGAAGCTCGACTAGGGGCCCCAACCGAGAGACCATGGCCTTTGCTACCATGGTGGTGGGTCGGTAGTGGTTTTTGCCACCGTATATTGTAATCGGGTCGTTCCTAATCAATGAAATGAAATTACCTTCATGTGTAATCCTATTTTGCTCTTGAGTTGTGCTCAGAGACTTGATCCCTCATTGGGCTAGGCTGTTACAATGATGGCCTCATTGGTCAAGATCGCCATGCCCATGCTGCTAGCGGGTAAGTCCGTGAGAACCCTAGGTTTATGGTCGTTCCGTGCCCCGATAATGTCCCCTAAAGGGGAGATCCTCAGCTTCCCGACCGAGCCACTCATATAGTTCCTGAGCCCATCTATCAGCACTCGGGGCTTGCTACCTCCCTCATTGGGTCACCATGAGTGGCTCAAGTAAGTACTCAAACATAGTTCGTCACAACGGTTGGGGCGCATCTAGGAACCCCGGTTACAGTCGCATGGGCTCACCTCCCGAACATCCCTCCCACTTTTAGTTGCTTTAGGTGACCTTGAAGCCCAGTGGGCTAGCCTTGAACCCTTGGTGATGCCCCTTCTAGGGGGGGCCTCAGATTGGTATGCGGTGGGGTGGAATGATCCGATGAAGGATCAGGAGATAGGTAGATATCTGCAAAGAAAACGGCATGGACACAAGAGAGGAGAGAGAAGACATAACTGGTAATGTGATTACTGAGGCTACTCCATTAGCGCCTTGCCAATCTTTCACCTACTCCTCCTGCTCTGTCCGTCCCGTCCTCACCTCGCTTGGGGCCCTTCAGCAGCGGTCCTCCTTCTAAAAAGGTCAGCGAATGGTTAGCTTAGTCGATCCTCCGTTGGGGCCAAGCCATTGTTGGGATGGCTCAGGTCAAGGAAGACATTGAATAGGGTAGACAGAAGTAAGCGAAGCAAGAGGGTCGGGACTTATCTTGGTTTTTGTTGTTGGAGAGGTAGGCCGGCGAGGGAGGTCGGCAGGTGGGCCTTGGCTCGGGAGGCGTCACTTCTAGGCGGATGGCTCGGCGATAGCCATCCCTCATGGGGAAAGGTCTGAACTCACCTCGATTGGGTCAGCCCCTTCTAGGGAGCCAAGCACATAGATGGAGGGGCTAGATGAGCCACCGCTGCCGCTAGAGGTCTTGACCGCCTTGCCGATGCTCGGTCGGTTGAGCACAGCCAACGTCTTGGATGCTATCTTCATCAGTGCCCTCTGCATCGCAACTAGGGCCATTGGGAGCATAGCGGGTGACAAGCGTAGCCACTTGGGTGATGTAGTCTTACTCACAGTAGTAGGCTTGCTCAAAGCATCCCTCAACGGTGATGACCCCCTTCAGGCCGGGCATCTTGAGTTTGAGGAAAGTGTAGTTGGGGACGGCTATGAACTTGGTGAAGCACGGTCGATTGAGTAGGGCATGGTAGACACCAGGGAAGTCGATGACCTCGAAGGTGAGCGGCTCCTTATGGAAATTGTTCAGCTGGCCAAAGGTGATGTGTGAACCGGATGTGCCCGAGGGGCTCGGCTTTCTTCCCCGACACAATCCTATAGAATGGTGCCTTGCTGGGGCACAGGCTGCTCCAAGGGATGCCCATCTTATCGAGGGCGTTGACATAGAGTATGTTGAGGCCACTGCCCCCATCCATTAGCACCTAGGTGAGGTGCATGGTGCCCACGATCGGGCTGATCACGAGCGGGTAGCGCCCTGGATGGGGGGACATGATCAGGATGGTCTTCTTGGTCAAAGGTGATGGTTGTTTGGGACCATCGAAGCCGCATTGGGGCGGTGAGGGTGTGGATGGTGTTCACCTCCTGCTCGGTGATGCAGCGCTGCCAGCATGATTCATATGCCTAGGAGCCCCCGAAGATCATGAGGCAGGGCTCGGCCTTAGGGAACTCGTTGTCTTCCTCCAAGGCACTGTCCGCCGGGTCACCAGCCTTTAGGGAAGGCTTCTGGGCCTTGCCTTATTGGCCGAGGGTGCTATCTATGTAGCCCTTCATCGTAGCGTAGTCCTTGAGAAGATGCTTCGCCTGCCCCCATGGAACGAGACGGGGGACTCGAGCACCTTCTTGAAGTGTTCTGGTTGTGCAGCGCACCTACGGGGATGAGGTCTGGTGGTGTGGTCAGCCATGGCAACCATCTCCTCCCCATGGCACTTTCGATCCTTGTGTCACCTATCACGGTGTCGCTGCGATGAGGTAGGATCATCGGCACTGTCACCACCACTAAGGTGTTCGGCAGCCTTGGCTTTCCCACTGAAGTTGGCCTAGATGGCCTCCTCATCGGTGGCGTACTGGGTGGTTACATTCAGGAGCTCCCATGTCGTGCGTGGGATCTCACGGCCGAGCGCATGGAAGAGCGCCTCGTAGGTCATGCCACAGATGAAGGCATTGATCACATCAGCGTTAGTGATGTTTGGGAGCTCATTGTGCTTCTTGGAGAAGCATTGAATGTACTCCTGGAGGGTCTCATTGGCCCTCTACTTGTAGTTGCGGAGATCCTAGGAGTTCCCCGAGTGGGTGTAGGTACCTAGAAGTGGCCGATGAGGACCGCATGGAGATCGCCCTAGCAGCGGATGCTGTCGGGCTCGAGCTGCTCAAGCCAAGCTCTGGTCAAGCTTGACAGAAGTAGAGGAAGGTACTGGATGGTGAAGTCGTTGTTCAACCTCTTGGCCTTCTTGATGAGGCGATAGTTGTCGAGCCAATGGTCCACGTTAGTCTCGTCATCATACTTGGAGATGTGCATCGGTGACCGAAAATGTCTAGGGTAGGGGCCGCTTGTATCGCTACCCCCGAATGCCAGGGGGCTAAAGTGATCTAGGATGGGGCCCCTGCCCCGTTGCTCCGGGGTATGAGACTACACCTCAGCATGGTGCCTGGCCTTGATGGTGTTGTGGATGTCACGGTCGTTGCTGATCAGGTGGTGCGTGGGGGGACACCAAGGAGAAAGGTCAGGCCTTCACTCCTACCGAGGCTTGGCATCCTGGGTCCGTGGTCGATCAGAGTTGTTGCTGGAGGTGTTGCTGTTGCTCCCCGCTGGCTATTGGGTATGAGCGTCAGAGCGCCCCCTGTTGGCAGTGGTCATTGTTTGGGACGGCTTGGAGAGCGCGGCGTGGCGTCGAGAGGCTAAACTCTTTGCTTGCTGCTCGAGGGCGATGTGGAGGAGCCGCTTTGCCTTGTTCAGTCACTCGTTGGTCTTTAGGTCCGACGTGTCGGAGATGTCTTCCAGGTGACAAGCGGTAGCTGCCATGTTGTACACCGCATGAAGGAAGCAGAGGCCGCTGGGAGCCCTCGAGAGGGTGCATGGTTTGCTGCCGTGCAAAGTCCTGCCTTTGGCACTCGATCTCTACCTCGGTGGCCTCCAAGTGCACCTACCGAGCGTGCAAGTGGTCCACCTTCTCCTGAAGGTAGGCCACATGGCTATAGGGACTCTGGTCTGGCGACATGAGGTTAGGCGCCTCCTCAGCAAGATCATCAGTGTTGACATGGTAGCACATGCACGGCGGGGCATCATAGTCGATATTGTCGGAGTCGTACTCTAGTTCGTTCCTCGAGAGGACCTCGAGGAAGGTGCAGAGCGAGGAGACATTAGTCCTTGCTGCATTGGAGATGATGATGCTCTGCAGTGTCTTGCGACTGATGAGGTGCGCTAGCTCTAGCTAGAAGGATGCCACCGTGCTCTATGTACCAAAACGCAGGTTTGGGAGGTAGTACTAGAAGCAATTAGTTGGCAGGAGCACCTCACCGGTGACAATCTGGTGGTGGACATTGAGCAGCGTGTAGAAGATCTGGCGGTGGTCCAACACTAAGAGGTTCAGGCCCAGACCGTGTCGGATCTAACGGACCAGAACCTCAAGATCTGCTCCCAAGAGTCCTGGCGGAGGAGGTGGCACTAGGGGCTTGTTTCCCATTGGTGTAGCCCATGAAGTGGACGAAGCTCACCGTAGTAGTCGATGATGTAGGCTAGGCTCCCAAAGTTGAGGACCTGGCCTACAGCGAAGGCATCGGTCATGATGGAGAACTCACCGGAGAAGTGGACACCGCTGTCTGGGACGATGCCGCTTGTTCCTATGATGAGGCGGATGGCTCCAACCACCGTAGAGCCAGAATCGCACTTGATGCTGCCCCCTACTTGGCTGACCAGCTGTCGTGGGGTCGAACCTATGGCAAGCATGTTGTTTGAGTCGATGTTAGAGTTCGGGGTCTCCGGTGGCTCAGGTGGACTCGGGAACCCAAGAATCACATAGAGAATACGCAACGATTTATCCCGGTTTAGGACAATTTGGACCCTACATCCAATAGTTCATGATTCTTATACTCAAGAGCACCCAAAATCTGGGGGGTTACAACAGAGTGTAAAGGAAGAGAGTTTGGTAGGGTGGTTAGCTCAGTGCTAATCCTAAGGTCGCCTTGCCACCGGTGGAGTATCCCCCTCGTCAAAGAGGAAGGAGACAGCGAGATGCGGTGGAGGAGGGGCTCTCGGTGCCCCTCTCTAGGTTGCCTTGCTCTCAGTGCAGAGCGGAGGCAGATGGAATGGAATAGAGTGTCTGGTGATTGAATCGGGATCCTTCCCCCTCTAGGTCCGATCTTATCCCTTATATAACGAGATAGGTCAGGTACAAGATGGTTTGGGGTTCTAGTCTATGGTCTATGTGTGCTGGAGTCCAGGAGGAGCTTGCTACGATGCGCCATGGACCGTTGAGGTGTCTTAAAGCCGAAGAAGCCTGGGCATCGTCCGGCTACTGTGTTCTGACACTTTGTGTGTCAGAGGGTGTCGGCTTGGACTGGCCTCCCTCAGGTGAGATCTTTTGGAGTCTTCTTGGTGGTGAAGGAGGTCGGCTCCGGGGGCTAACGTGTGGGCTCGGAAGCCCCCGAGCCCTCAGAGGCCATGGGAAGCTTTGTCTTCTTGTGTCATGCCCCGGACATGACCCTATCGGAGGAGCAGTTGGCAGGGGCACGCCTAGGGAGCGGTGCTAGGGAGCCCCAGGCATCAGTAGCCTAGGCCTTGTCTTCTTGTGCCTGGGCCTTGGTTGGCATCGTTAGCTGGGCAGGAGCTAAGAGCCGGGACCAGAGGTGCCGTAGATCAGGAGTCCAAGGCTTGGGGAAGCCCCGAACCCTAGGCGGAAGCTAAGGTCGAGTCAGGCTCGGCCGGGTCTTCTTTGCCAGAGGGTGTGCGCGAGCGTGCCCGATGGGCATAGCCCCCGAGCCCCCGGTTGATCTTGAAGGGGTCGGTCGGGGGGTCTTCTTTGTTCGGTAACCATTGGACTCGAGTTTATCCTCGACATGTTCGGGGAAGTAGAGGACTTCACATGAACCTTGCCAAATGTTCCGTTACTTCGATTGGTGTCATATTATGGAATTCTTGATAACATACTTGAGGTTACCATTAAGCGCAAAAGAAAGTTCCAAAAGCTGTATGTCAGGATCTCGTCAGATAGTCTTCACTGCTTTTTCACCTAGACAAGTGAGCAAAGGCTACTGCAGTCGCTTCAACCAGGTTCAATCAAGTACAGGTGCAACTTCTATGCCGATGATGTTATTCTATTCTCAAGATCAGTCGTATATGAAATGCATGCAATCGAGTTTATCCTCGACATGTTCGGGGAAGTAGAGTACTTCACATGAACCTTGCCAAATGTTCCGTTACTTCGATTGGTGTCATATTATGGAATTCCTGATAACATACTTGAGGTTACCTTTAAGCGCAAAAGAAAGTTCCAAAAGCTCATGCTCGTGGGGTAATTGAAGCCATGACTTCTAGGTTGGCAAGGATATCTTATGCCACTCTCAGTGAAGATTTTTATAGCGTTGTTTCCAAAAGTACAGAATACAAAGAAATATGGATGAAACAAGCATTCTCAATACATGGAAAAAAACTCGACCCACCTTACAAATGTTCAATCATAGATGGTTAACATAGAATATTAGACCTACCAATCACGCTCACTTGGTTATTTTATTAATATTAATACAAAATATCATATCCACAGGACCACATCACGTTTATGGATCTATTAATAAATTATTAGACACAATCTATCAAAACCAACAAACAATATACGCAGGACCCATCATGTTCACAGTTCGTTAGTCTATTTATTAATAAAATACTAGAGGAAATCTATCAAAACCAATAAACATGATACAGGTGTGCCGTACTATTGGTATAAGCACACAATTTTTATCAACCACACCGAAATAGAAATCTATTTCTCTGGTCTACCATGATCGTGGTGTTTGTCCTGTAGTTTTTGTGAAGTACTTCTATATGAAAAAGGTAAATTAATCCATAACCATTATACCGTTTCAGTTTACATGTTGCAATGATCAGCAAACGTTATGTGAGATTAAGCCAGTAAAGGAATTATGAAAAATGATAGCAAGTTGATCACTAGGCAGTGGCGAACAAATAAGTCTCGACATGATCCTTATTGTTTACTATGATTATAATGCCCTTAGATTACTTGAAGTTTACATGCTAATGATGATAAAAAATAGGGGACTAAGATGCATGGTGTTATTAATAAGGCCTATATGGAAAAATTCAAGCCACTCATCAGAAGGTAAAGTTTACGTTATTGCAAACGTCAAATTCATGACGACTGCATAGAAATATCAACCAATGGAGAATGATAAGGTACTCAATTTCTTGCCCACAACTACTGTAAAGAACATCAAAGATATATATACAAGACATTCCAAAGCATAGTTTTCAGTGCTTCAGTATAGACATGCTTTCTAATAGAGTAAATATCAACATGTGCCTCACAAGTATATTGTCACACTAACATTATAATTTTTATGTTATTCCTGTCATTTGATCACTATCCGATAACAACTCATATTTATATTTCATAGATATCATGGAGTTGCAGCACACATTGGACCAATAGAAGAAACCAGAACAAACTTCAGAATGACAAAAATCCGTGATATTGTGCTCCTGATTAAGCTACTTTTTCCTCCACAAAAGACACAACAAACTTTTAAGTGTTTACATGCACACTACCGCAACACCCTATTGAGCTCAAAATATTTCCTAATGTTTCTGCACATCTTAAATTACATTATTTTTCACATCCAGATTTGCAGTGGCCAAAAAGTTATGGTTTAATTTTGGGGACCAAAGTTCAACAAACCGATGAGAGGGCAATATCTCATGTCATCGCAATAACATCAACAACTATGAAAAATTTTTAGCAGTAGGTCTTCATTCAATATCAATAATTAAATAATATTAGCCTTTCATCGCAATAATAAATTTATAACCAAATGTGAATTCTGTTTCATGGCAAATATAATTATGAATCTAATTCACTGCCTTTTTAATACATTCAGATTATGAATCCATTTTACTACCTTTTTAATACATTATTCAGATCTGATTTGCATTAAGATCTGTCACATGTATTTATCTACAACCATATACCATTCAGTCAGTTTGAGCCATTCTACAAGCAACTCATGTGCAAATATACAATCTACTATTATGCCTACATAATAATTGCTCAGTTAATGATGCACACATATAAAAAACTAAAATAAAGACCCCATGCAATATATAACTAATAATATAAGCTATCACAAAAAATCTCTATAAAGTAGCAATATATATATTTCTAAATTATATACTTATATAACTGTTAAGTTAAAAATAAGCATAATGTTATGTTCCACCATATAGACCAACTAAGTATATATTAGAATAACTATTTATTTTAACAACATATCAGGATGTAAGCAGGCTGAATGTTGAGGTGAAGGAGAGAGGAAAGAAGAGAGAGGAGAAGTGACCAGTAAGCTTACAGCTAACTTAAACACAAAAAACAATAAACTTTGTGAGAGACAAGTGGGTCAGACATTAATAGTGAAGAGCTAACTACTGTATAAGGGGACTGAGAGATTGGTTATAAAGATCCTTATAGTCAGTAGCCAACCGTATTAGTAGCCTTGCTCTAAGTGTACACATTTTACTGAAACATTATATAATATATAAACACTCTATGTTCTAGAAAATGATGCTATAATATGCCATTATAAAAGATAATGTAAAGAAACATATTTAGATTTGTGTCTAAATTATCTATATCTTACTGTTATTTTAGTAGCTTACCAATAAAGATTTAAATAACCATAAACCACAAATATGTTTCTCCATTGCTTATTTTATAAATATCAATACAATAAAAATTGAGTAAACATACATATTGTGCAAACATGCAAATCACACACACGCACACATACTTAAGATATACATTTTTTATATTTTAACTAAAATATTTGAAATATCTATATTGATAATATAACCATTACTACATAAATATTTGGTTGATAGAAAAATCAAACATCTTGAGAAAAAGGAGGAGCTTTGTATATACCATAGGTGCCTACGTCTTCCCCATTGTAAATCTCACATCAAACTCTATCACTAATCTTAAGTGACATGGTGTAGCCTTAACAATTAATGATTACTTATGTCATTATGATACTTAAGAGTGAATATTAATACAAACATTTACTCATATGCTTCTAACCCGTGCAAGAGCACGGGTTGATGGACTAGTATTATAAATCAAGGGGTAAACAAGCATGGCTTTAATAAAACAGAGCGAGAAGTCTTTCAGAGCTTTTAAACATTTTTGCAGATTTGGAATTTTCACGTTCAAATACAAAACTCCACCTTTTCTCACCATGATCAGTAACACTCACAAAACACGCTAACTCCTCTTAGGCCTTATTTGGACGTAGTCGGATTCGCATCAATTCACATGTGCCACCCCAACACATATGGATTGATGAGAATCTGACTATATCCAAACAAGGCCTTAATGCATCAACAGTTACATAGGGCAAATACAAAGGTAACTAAGAACCTTGCTCAGTCAAAATCATTCTGCATGGATAAGAGAATATTCCAAATGAGCTCCATTGGAATCATAACCCCCCCTTCGGATTCACTTGGTCCTGGGCCAAATTGCAATAGAGACGCCGGCTAAAAAAATGTGCTGCGACGACATGTCCATAGCAGCGTCATCGATTCACCCGTCCGTTGGCCGTCCTTGCGACATCTCCGAGGATCTGTCACGTACTACGTACTACATCTTATCAGCTACCGCATTCGCCGAGCTATAAGAAGGCGCGAAGCATACTCTTTGCGACACCAAGCCATCCAAGCAGCAAAGCATAGCTCGAGCTCTTTTCTTCTACACATAATACATCTGCTTGCACGGTTGAAGCGGCAGCACTCGCAATGGCGAACCACGGCGCCGCTGCCATCTTCCTGATCTCGTCTCTCCTCGTGGCAGTCGCCCTCTCCGGGGTCGACGCGAGGCTCACCGCCGTGCGCCACAATGCGGCGGCAGCTCTCCACGGGGCCAAGCTAGGTCAACACGAGGCTCACCGTGCGCCGCGACACGAATGGAGGTATGCAGCTACATACTCCGACCCTTCGTCCAAACAATCATCCGGCATGAAATGCATCTGTGCCCATGCGTCGTCGTTGTCTTGACTGTATGATTGAGCGTGCATGCCAAATGAAATGCCGCAGGTTACGTGCTGGAGAAGACTGAGCCGGTGCCGGAGCTGACCTGCAACAAGGTGCACGGGGTTCAGGCGGGCGAGACGTGCTCCTCCGTGGCGCAGGGATCGGGGCTGAGCCAGGACGACTTCCTCGGCTTCAACCCCAACATCAACTGCGAGAAGATATTCGTCGGCCAGTGGGTCTGCCTTGAAGCCACATCCGCTTGAGTGCCTGCATGCCTGGCTTAATTTGCGCTGCCCCCTTGGTCCCTGCATCGGGATGACGATGAGTCGTGCTATGGCTTTGAATAATTAAGGAGGCGCGTCCTATGGTGGTTTCGTTAATTCATTATCTGTTATGTTCCCCTCCATGTTTGAGCGAAGTTGCTAATCAGCTAGGGTCAGTAGGTTTGTCTGTCGCACTTTTTTCAGTATCCTGTAGTGATGTGTGTCACTCGATCTGTCCCCGCAGCACAATTTCCAGGGAAAAATTTGATTTCATCGGTTTACTCTCATGTAGTCATGTGTTCAATATATGCATGTACACCATGCGTTCTCGTGTGTTCTTCATCTCGTTCATCGTGTTGCTGATGAGAGGAGTTGCAATTGGTATGCTTTGGACTCTGCTAATTCAACCGCCACCGGCCTAGACCGTCTCCCCTCGGTCATACATTTTTTCTGGTTGTACAAATTTGGATCCCTAGTTAATAACCACCAGAAAATACGCCTTACGATGCTACACATAAATGTTACTCCCTCCATTCCAAATTATAAGGCATTCCAACTTTCTTAAAAAGTTAAACCATCTCAATTTTGACCAAAATTATAGAGAAAATTACAAAGATTTATGATACCAAATAGACATATTATGAAAATATAATTAATAAAGAATCTAATCATACTTATTTATTATCATAAATGTTATCATTGTAGGATATAAATTTGGTCAAACTTGACATGCTTTGACTCTCAAGAAAGTTAGAGTGACATAATTTGAGATGGAGTAGTATATAGTAAAAAAATATGTCAGGCCAAAAAAACCTCGACGTAGGCCGGTTTAACCCGTGTTGAAGGGGTTTCTGATCCCTGGCTTGGGTTGTTAATTTAGCTTTTGCGAGGAGCATGTCTACTATGGATAACAAGGGATCAAGGGGTGATTAGGGTTTCTAATTAATAAGGATCAGAAACCGTTATCACCGTACCTTCTACATAACAATTCAACAAACCACGCCCATTGCTGCTCCCTTATACCCTGTCGCTCCAACGCGCCCACTCCGTGCGACATCAAATGGCATCCTTAGCACCCTAGTAGAGTTGTCACTAATGGTTTACCTGTCAGAAGCAATGAATGCTATAATTTGGCCCAGAGATAGTTGGTTGTGGCCCATGGAGGCGGAGGCATTATTTGGCGTCTTGGATGCCGACATGCCCACATAGAAGTGGCGTTGCCTCCGCCCATGTGCATGCCAATGATTTTGGTGAGGTCGTGGAGGTGCTATACAATAGTACCCCCCACGGATCTCAATTATAAGATATTTTGGTTTTTCTGCATATATTGTTTTTATTATGCATCTAGACATAATGTATATCTATGTATGTAGCAAAAATTATGTATCTAAAATGCCAAAATGTCTTATAATTCCTCTCGCGGGGCGGGGGGGGGGGGGGGGGGGGGGCTCCCCTCCATGAAGCTTGCAGGGTATCGATATGTGAATTTATTTTATACAAACCAGCATTTACAATACCAGTTTTTTATCGTTATAGCAGAAAATATGAGAAGGTAGCCCTAGGAGGCTACGCTATTTGCAAAAAAAAAGAAGAAAAGAAACAAAATCAACAATGCCACACACTATAGGCCGGTTGGCAAGCAACAAACGCAGCGCACACAACATGATCAGCGCAAACTCGACAGCTCAACAACAACATTGGCTATCGCGACGACCCACCTTTAGCAATAACTACTAGCTACTGCGATGATCCACCAATGTTCCAAGACGACGAGTCATCTACTGACGGCCTGTGTTTTCCGTAGGAAGTCTGGTTTAGAACCTTCCAGCCAGCTAACCTATCTTCCTTGGTGTCAGAAGCCATCTATGACACGGTAAACTGGTGGCTCCGTCAAAGGCTGAGGCTAAGCGCAGGAATCCACAGAGGATGTTGACTCTCTTGTTCTCCTAGTTGCTGAGCTTCTTTGGATGGAGCGGAATTCTAGAGTCTTTTTTGGGGCTGTAATGGTGCCCGTCAGAGTTTGCTAGCGCTATCATTGAGGAAGGCGACGCATGGATCGAAGACGGCAATTTGGAACTGGCAAACCTGTTCTCTATGTTGGGGAGGGCGCCGTGAAACTTCGTTACATATAAACAACAATTGATGATCTAGTTAGCAGCTCAAAGGCTTGCAAGCGCCATATATTGTTGCTTGCATCTCCCATGATGTTCATGCACTGTTTGTGTATCGCTTGGCTTGTAACTATTACTCTATTTTTGTTTGTTTACTCTATTTTTCTTAATGAAATACGCACCATGACGCATTCGCAAAAATTTAGAGGGTTATCCTCAATGGCCGGTCAGGACCACCGATCAAACGCAGGCGACGAAGGCTAGAGGACTCCATGTTGGCTATGTTACTCATCATTGCATGGATAATATTCACCGCTTGTTCACCTAGACAAGTGAGCAAGGGCTACTGCAATCACTGCAACCAGATTCAATCAAGTATAGGTGCAACTTCTATGACAGCGATGTTGTTCTATTCTCAAGATCAATTGTATATGAAGTGCGTGCAATCGAGTTTATCGTCGACATCTTTGAGGAAGTAGAGGACTTCACATGAACCTTGCCAAATGTTCCACTACTCTGATTGGTGCCAGATTGTGGAATTCCTGGTAGCATACTTGGGGTTACCTTTAAGAGCAAAAGAAGGTTCCAAAAGCTCATGCTCATGGAGTAATTGAAGCCATGGCCAAGAGACTTCTAGCTAGGTTGGCAAGGATATCTTATGCCACTCTCGGTAAAGAGTTTTATAGCGTTGTTTCCAAAAATATAGAATACAATGAAACATGGATGAAACAATCATTCCCAGGGCATAGTTTTATTTTTATAAGCATTTAATTGTATGACTCATCTAGAGTTGGAAGCCAGACGAAAACAAGTTCATCCTCGTTAAACTCACATCTTCTCTCTCTTCTTAAAAATATGGTCCTCACATAATAAAAATGCTTATGTAGCAACCTATTAAATGCAAATGAAACTATAGAACTCCCATTGAGACTGGTCTTAGTGGCGGAGATAGGGGGCAAGACCTCATAAAGTCAGTACAATCTCCATTGGAAAATTTAAAATTTCATCATTTTTTTTTGTAAAAACTGCATTGCTACCCCACCTAAAAAACCAAAAATAATCATATTTCTAGCTACGCCTTTGGGATCTCTCATAGTGAGGAGCGGGAGATTGTTCTGCCTTAAACTAGTTTAAATTGCCAACCATGGGTGATGAGGACATATACCCTGGGTATCCTCAGAGCAACTCCAGCAGTAGCTCCAAAACTAGGGCCCCTATTTCTAATTTGGGTGCTCACCCCTACTTTTGTTGGTCCTTTATTTTGCATCTGCTCCAGCAGTAGTCCCAAAATCAAAGCCCCCAAATCCTTTTAATAGACCATGACAATTAGGACCCACTTGTCATCTTCAATGTTTTACCATTTGAGCTATCGCAGCGCGAGGAGGGAGAGGCTCGACCTCCTCTTCATCTCAAGCCGAGGTTCGATCAAGTACCAAGCGCTGCAGCGCTGAAGTATGAGCCCCTTGAAAGTTTTGATAACAGGTTCTATGAAAAGCTAGCAATCCTGTGAGTTTTCCAAAAGGGAGGCGTGCGGGAGGAAGGGAGAGACTCAATCGGACTCGTCGATCCATCATGCGTAGCAGCGGGGCTGGGCATGGAGGGCAGGAGCCAGATGTACGGAGGTGTTTAGTGTTAGGCTAGCCCAAGAGTTCCAATCTAACCTTTCAGCTATCAGGGCCAGCTAGACCACGAAGGCGTCACTTGGACTCGAGGGCACCTCGGATTCTAGTACGAGTCTCCTCCCCTGAAGACGATACTCGAACTCAGGGGCTCTCCACGGTCCACGCCCTTATCCCAGTAGAATTTTCGGAGGACGTTTTGTCACATCCAAGAGGCAGCTGCCAGTCAAAGTAGCCAACCTCTTCAGAAAAATTAAAACACATGTGTTCCATTTGATGTACTCTCCTGAATCACAAATAGTACACGAAAAAGTCTATATGACCCCCTAGAGGTATCCATGGTGGTCTACATAACCACTGAGCTATAAAACCAGGTATTTAGCACCCTAAACTTTGGTAAAACAGGCAAAACCCCTCCTAGGGTGGTTTTTGGTGATGTGGCAATCCACACAGGCCGGCTTTGACGACGTGGCATCCAGGCCCCACCTGTCAGCTTCACGTCCCCGACAATGATCTCCTGGCGCTCGCTAGCTGCCACAGCATCACTGCCGGCCGCGCACACACAGCTGTGTCCCCGCCGGAGCACCACCGCCGGCCGCGTCGTCTCGTGGACGCCTCACCTCCCGACACTCCGCTTGCAGCCATGAGTTATGGTCTAGGCCCAAGTCTCCAAGAGCCCGAAGTGATGCGGTGGATATTTGCATGGATGTATGCATCGTGGAGCTTCAAGCTGTGGACGTGCATGGTTTGTTATCTCAGATAATCAGAACGTAGATGCATTAGTTTAGGTGTTGCGTGGTCTCCCGTTGTCCGGTTCTTGCGGCTGGTTGTGCATGTCCTAGAACAACGAGGAAATCTAGCTAGCGCCTGCGTGTATAGGCCTGCATGTACTCATTGTTTGGAAAATCAAGAGAAATAGAGAGAAAAGGCTGTGTTCTGCAAGGTTATCTGTGTGTTCCACTTCTAGTTTTGCCGTGTATTCTTCCTTTATTCGATTTGATTTCCAACATGTCGGGCGTCTAGGGTAGCGTTTTGTCGATGGACAGTAGGCAGGGGCGAAGCTAGCTAGAAACTAGTGGGTGCAAATGCACCACCCAAAATTTATGAAAACAATGGTTTTTTTTTTAAATTTCACCATATTTGCATCACCTATAGCACAAGGCTATGCACCTACAAGGCAAATGCATCACCCTCTAATTTGCTCTCGCTTCGTCAAAAGGCCCACCATGAAGTCGGTCTCGTACCCAAAGGCCCTTTCCAGCACGCGCAGTCGAGCCCTGTGACCACGGCTGCGACAGCCAAGCCGGCGCCACCGAGCAACTCATCTGTGCTCACCTCCACGAAGCACAGGCAGAGAGGCAGTTGCTCAGGTGAGCACGAACGATGCGATGACCAGCTTCTGCAGTGGGCCTGTGCTGCCGGCCTGCCGCCTGCCGCCGCCTGCGGCATTGGCAGAGACGCTCGCGGGAGCTGCAGGCCTGCAGCACCTGCGGCACCCGCGCGTACAGCCGTACTGGAGAGTTAGTCAAGGTCGTCGAAGCTCTAGGCAACGGTGAGCTGGGCAGCCTCGCCTGCGTCCCGCCCGTGGAGCAGAGAACTCGTACCAGCCGCCTTCGTTCGGGCTCGCCAGGACATGGCAAATAGTGGGTAGAACTAGAACCCCATGCAGGCTGACACGTGGGCCTAGACACCACGTCGTCCAAGCCAGCCAGTGTAGATTGCAACATCACTAAACCCACCCTCCAATACCACCAGAGGGGATTGTCTGGTTTACCAAAGGTTAGGGTGCACAATATCTGGTTGTATAGCTCAGGGGTTACGTAGACCACCATAGATACCTCAAGGGGTTGTCACACTCAATATTAAGGATCAAATTGAATACATAAAACCTTATATGCGTCCAGAGATCAATTACACACATAAGCTGATAAATTACAAAGTATCATCATAAATGTTTATTACATCACGAATAATAATTCATTACAATAGTATCCTGTCTATAATAAAAACAGAAGAACTAGATAACTACCCTCCATGAGAGCCTCCAAACTCCACAAGGACGTTGACCGGTGAACCACAAGTCTAGTAATCCTTAGGAAAATCCACATAACCATTGTCATATGTTACCCATCCAGGATTTTTATCCAAATAATAAAAATAGATAAGCATAAGTACATCTCGTACTTAACAAGAATAACATGGGGTTATAAAGCTCTAGGAAGCTCAAAAGGACGGTTGTACTGCGGTTAGCATTTTTGTTAAGTCACAAATTTTAACACTATATTAGCATTTAGTTGTGCTTAAGCCCCAATTATGCCACATGATCATATAAAAGCAACATTTTATCTAGGGATGGCAATGAGACAGTTTCGGATCGGGCGGAGTCTCTGTGCACCTAAACCCGAAACCAGAAATCGAAACCTGAAACCGTACCGAACACCGATTCGGGTGATAATTCATCCCAAAACCAAACCTGCAGTTACCCGAAACCTGAATGGATACCCGCAACCCGTTTTGTATGGCAACATAGTAAGAGCAAAAAAGACTTTCTATAAACATATGCATGATATATATGCACACATATTAACATTTACAAACAAGAGGCAACAAATAATAAATATTTTCATGAGTCAACTTAGAATAAATTTAATAATCTAAGAAAATAAGTTATTATTCACATATTATAAAACATGAGTTTTAATTCCAAATGATTTATTTCGGATATCCATGGGTGGAAAACCAAACCCGAAACCAAACCCAATAGGTTTCGGAGCCCCGAACCCGAAAACCGTGGGTGAGAAATCATCCCCGAACCTGAACCCATGAGACCCGAAACCCGCAAGGTCGTCGAAGCTCTAGGCAACGGTGAGCTGGGCAGCCTCGCCTGCGTCCCGCCCGTGGAGCAGAGAACTCGTACCAGCCACCTCCGTTCGGGCTCGCCAGGACATGGCAAATAGTGGGTAGAACTAGAACCCCATGCAGGCTGACGCGTGGGCCTAGACACCATGTCGTCCAAGCCAGCCAGTGTAGATTGCAACATCACTAAACCCACCCTCCAATACCACTAGAGGGGGTTGTCCGGTTTACCAAAGGTTAGGGTGCACAATATCTGGTTGTATAGCTCAGGGGTTATGTAGACCACCATAGATACCTCAAGGGGTTGTCACACTCAATTTTAAGGATCAAATTGAATACATAAAACCTTATATGCGTCCAGAGATCAATTACACACATAAGCTGATAAATTACAAAGTATCATCATAAATGTTTATTACATCACGAATAATAATTCATTACAATAGTATCCTATCTATAATAAAAACAGAAGAACTAGATAACTACCCTCCATGAGAGCCTCCAAACTCCACAAGGACGTTGACCGGTGAACCACAAGTCTAGTAATCCTTAGGAAAATCCACATAACCATTGTCATATGTTACCCATCCAGGATTTTTATCCAAATAATAAAAACAGATAAGCATAAGTACATCTCGTACTTAACAAGAATAACATGAGGTTATAAAGCTCTAGGAAGCTCAAAAGGACGGTTGTACTGCGGTTAGCATTTTTGTTAAGTCACAAATTTTAACACTATATTAGCATTTAGTTGTGCATAAGCCCCAATTATACCACATGATCATATAAAGCAACATTTTATCCAGGGATGGCAATGAGACAGTTTCGGATCGGGTGGAGTCTCTGTGCACCTAAACCCGAAACCTGAAATCGAAACCTAAAACCGTACCGAACACCGATTCGGGTGATAATTCATCCCCAAAACCAAACCTGCAGTTACCCGAAACCTGAATGGATACCCGCAACCCGTTTTGTATGGCAACATAGTATGAGCAAAAAAGACTTTCTATAAACATATGCATGATATATATATGCACACATATTAACATTTACAAACAAGAGGCAACAAATAATAAATATTTTCATGAGTCAACTTAGAATAAATTTAATAATCTAAGTAAATAAGTTATTATTCACATATTAAAAAATATGAGTTTTAATTCCAAATGATTTATTTTGGATATCCATGGGTGGAAAACCAAACCCGAAACCAAACCCAATAGGTTTCGGAGCCCCAAACCCAAAAACCGTGGGTGAGAAATCATCCCCGAACCTGAACCCATGAGACCCGAAACCCGCAAGGTCGTCGAAGCCCTAGGCAACGGTGAGCTGGGCAGCCTCGCCTACGTCCCGCCCGTGGAGCAGAGAACTCGTACCAGCCACCTCCGTTCGGGCTCGCTAGGACATGGCAAATAGTGGGTAGAACTCGAACCCCATGCAGGCTGACACGTGGGCCTAGACACCACGTCGTCCAAGCCAGCCAGTGTAGATTGCAACATCACTAAACCCACCCTCCAATACCACCAGAGGGGGTTGTCCGGTTTACCAAAGGTTAGGGTGCACAATATCTGGTTGTATAGCTCAGGGGTTATGTAGACCACCATAGATACCTCAAGGGGTTGTCACACTCAATTTTAAGGATCAAATTGAATACATAAAACCTTATATGCGTCCAGAGATCAATTACACACATAAGCTGATAAATTACAAAGTATCATCATAAATGTTTATTACACCACGAATAATAATTCATTACAATAGTATCCTGTCTATAATAAAAACAGAAGAACTAGATAACTACCCTCCATGAGAGCCTCCAAACTCCGCAAGGACGTTGACAGGTGAACCACAAGTCTAGTAATCCTTAGGAAAATCCACATAACCATTGTCATATGTTACCCATCCAGGATTTTTATCCAAATAATAAAAATAGATAAGCATAAGTACATCTCGTACTTAACAAGAATAACATGGGGTTATAAAGCTCTAGGAAGCTCAAAAGGACGGTTGTACTGCGGTTAGCATTTTTGTTAAGTCACAAATTTTAACACTATATTAGCATTTAGTTGTGCTTAAGCCCCAATTATATCACATGATCATATAAAAGCAACATTTTATCTAGGGATGGCAATGAGACAGTTTCGGATCGGGTGGAGTCTCTGTGCACCTGAACCCGAAACCTGAAATCGAAACCTGAAACCGTACCGAACACCGATTCGGGTGATAATTCATCCCCAAAACCAATCCTGCAGTTACCCGAAACCTGAATGGATACCCGCAACCCGTTTTGTATGGCAACATAGTAAGAGCAAAAAAGACTTTCTATAAACATATGCATGATATATATATGCACACATATTAACATTTACAAACAAGAGGCAACAAATAATAAATATTTTCATGAGTCAACTTAGAATAAATTTAATAATCTAAGTAAATAAGTTATTATTCACATATTATAAAACATGAGTTTTAATTCCAAATGATTTATTTTGGATATCCATGGGTGGAAAACCAAACCCGAAACCAAACCCAATAGGTTTCGGAGCCCCGAACCCAAAAACCGTGGGTGAGAAATCATCCCCGAACCTGAACCCACGAGACCCGAAACCCGCAAGGTCGTCGAAGCCCTAGGCAACGGTGAGCTGGGTAGCCTCGCCTGCGTCCCGCCCGTGGAGCAGAGAACTCGTACCAGTCGCCTCCGTTCGGGCTCGCTAGGACATGGCAAATAGTGGGTAGAACTAGAACCCCATGCAGGCTGACACGTGGGCCTAGACACCACGTCGTCTAAGCCAGCCAGTGTAGATTGCAACATCACTAAACCCACCCTCCAATACCACCAGAGGGGGTTGTCCGGTTTACCAAAGGTTAGGGTGCACAATATCTGGTTGTATAGCTCAAGGGTTATATAGACCACCATAGATACCTCAAGGGGTTGTCACACTCAATTTTAAGGATCAAATTGAATACATAAAACCTTATATGCGTCCAGAGATCAATTACACACATAAGCTGATAAATTACAAAGTATCATCATAAATGTTTATTACATCATGAATAATAATTCATTACAATAGTATCCTGTCTATAATAAAAATAGAAGAACTAGATAACTACCCTCCATGAGAGCCTCCAAACTCCACAAGGACGTTGACCGGTGAACCACAAGTCTAGTAATCCTTAGGAAAATCCACAAAACCATTGTCATATGTTACCCATACAGGATTTTTATCCAAATAATAAAAATAGATAAGCATAAGTACATCTCGTACTTAAGAAGAATAACATGGGGTTATAAAGCTCTAGGAAGCTCAAAAGGACGGTTGTACTACGGTTAGCATTTTTATTAAGTCACAAATTTTAACACTATATTAGCATTTAGTTGTGCTTAAGCCCCAATTATACCACATGATCATATAAAAGCAACATTTTATCTAGGGATGGCAATGACACAGTTTCGGATCGGGTGGAGTCTCTGTGCACCTTGCACCTGAACCCGAAACCTGAAATCAAAACCTGAAACCGTACCGAACACCGATTCGGGTGATAATTCATCCCCAAAACCAAACCTACAGTTACCCGAAACCTGAATGGATACCCGCAACCTATTTTGTATGGCAACATAGTAAGAGCAAAAAAGACTTTCTATAAACATATGCATGATATATATATGCACACATATTAACATTTACAAACAAGAGGCAACAAATAATAAATATTTTCATGAGTCAACTTAGAATAAATTTAATAATCTAAGTAAATAAGTTATTATTCACATATTATAAAACATGAGTTTTAATTCCAAATGATTTATTTCGGATATCCATGGGTGGAAAACCAAACCCGAAACCAAACCCAATAGGTTTCGGAGCCCCGAACCCGAAAACCGTGGGTGAGAAATCATCCCCGAACCTGAACCCACAAGACCCAAAACCCGCAAGGTCGTCGAAGCCCTAGGCAACGGTGAGCTGGGCAGCCTCGCCTGCGTCCCGCCCGTGGAGCAGAGAACTCGTACCAGCCGCCTCTGTTCGGGCTCGCCAGCACATGGCAAATAGTGGGTAGAACTAGAACCCCATGCAGGCTGACACATGGGCCTAGACACCATGTCGTCCAGGCCAGCCAGTGTAGATTGCAACATCACTAAACCCACCCTCCAATACCAACAGAGGGGGTTGTCCGGTTTACCAAAGGTTAGGGTGCACAATATCTGGTTGTATAGCTCAGGGGTTATGTAGACCACCATAGATACCTCAAGGGGTTGTCACACTCAATTTTAAGGATCAAATTGAATACATAAAACCTTATATGCGTCCAGAGATTAATTACACACATAAGCTGATAAATTACAAAGTATCACCATAAATGTTTATTACATCACGACTAATAATTCATTACAATAGTATCTTGTCTATAATAAAAATAGAAGAACTAGATAACTACCCTCCAAACTCCACAAGGACGTTGACCGGTGAACCACAAGTCTAGTAATCCTTAGGAAAATCCACATAACCATTGTCATATGTCACCCATCCAGGATTTTTATCCAAATAATAAAAATAGATAAGCATAAGTACATCTCGTACTTAACAAGAATAACATGGGGTTATAAAGCTCTAGGAAGCTCAAAAGGACGGTTGTACTGCGGTTAGCATTTTTGGTAAGTCACAAATTTTAACACTATATTAGCATTTAGTTGTGCTTAAGCCCCAATTATACCACATGATCATATAAAAGCAACATTTTATCCAGGGATGGCAATGAGACAGTTTCGGATCGGGTGGAGTCTCTGTGCACCTGAACCCGAAACCTGAAATCGAAACCTGAAACCGTACCGAACACCGATTCGGGTGATAATTCATCCCCAAAACCAAACCTGCAGTTACCCGAAACCTGAATGGATACCCGAAACCCGTTTTGTATGGCAACATAGTAAGAGCAAAAAAGACTTTCTATAAACATATGCATGATATATATATGCACACATATTAACATTTACAAACAAGAGGCAACGAATAATAAATATTTTCATGAGTCAACTTAGAATAAATTTAATAATCTAAGTAAATAAGTTATTATTCACATATTATAAAACATGAGTTTTAATTCCAAATGATTTATTTCGGATATCCATGGGTGGAAAACCAAACCCGAAACCAAACCCAATAGGTTTCGAAGCCCCGAACCCGAAAACCGTGGGTGAGAAATCATCCCCGAACTTGAACCCACGAGACCCGAAACCCGCAAGGTCGTCGAAGCTCTAGGCAACGGTGAGCTGGGCAGCCTCGCCTGCGTCCCGCCCGTGGAGCAGAGAACTCGTACCAGCCGCCTCTGCTCGGGCTCGCCAGGACATGGCAAATAGTGGGTAGAACTAGAACCCCATGCAGGCTGACACGTGGGCCTTGACACCACGTCGTCCAAGCCAGCCAGTGTAGATTGCAACATCACTAAACCCACCCTCCAATACCACCAGAGGGGGTTGTCCGGTTTACCAAAGGTTAGGGTGCACAATATCTGGTTGTATAGCTCAGGGGTTATGTAGACCACCATAGATACCTCAAGGGGTTGTCACACTCAATTTTAAGGATCAAATTGAATACATAAAACCTTATATGCGGCCAGAGATCAATTACACACATAAGCTGATAAATTACAAAGTATCATCATAAATGTTTATTACATCACGAATAATAATTCATTATAATAGTATCCTGTCTATAATAAAAACAGAAGAACTAGATAACTACCCTCCATGAGAGCCTCCAAACTCCACAAGGACGTTGACCGGTGAACCACAAGTCTAGTAATCCTTAGGAAAATCCACATAACCATTGTCATATGTTACCCATCCAGGATTTTTATCCAAATAATAAAAATAGATAAGCATAAGTACTTCTCGTACTTAACAAGAATAACATGGGGTTATAAATCTCTAGGAAGCTCAAAAGGACGGTTGTACTGCAGTTAGCATTTTTGTTAAGTCACAAATTTTAACACTATATTAGCATTTAGTTGTGCTTAAGCCCCAATTATACCACATGATCATATAAAAGAAACATTTTATCTAGGGATGGCAATGAGACAGTTTCGGATTGGGTGGAGTCTCTGTGCACCTGAACCTGAAACCTGAAATCGAAACCTGTAACCATACCGAACACCGATTCGGGTGATAATTCATCCCCAAAACCAAACCTACAGTTACCCGAAACCTGAATGGATACCCGCAACCCGTTTTGTATGGCAACATAGTAAGAGCAAAAAAGACTTTCTATAAACATATGCATGATATATATATGCACACATATTAACATTTACAAACAAGAGGCAACAAATAATAAATATTTTCATGAGTCAACTTAGAATAAATTTAATAATCTAAGTAAATAAGTTATTATTCACATATTATAAAACATGAGTTTTAATTCCAAATGATTTATTTCGGATATCCATGGGTGGAAAACCAAACCCGAAACCAAACCCAATAGGTTTCGGAGCCCCGAACCTAAAACCATGGGTGAGAAATCATCCCCGAACCTGAACCCATGAGACCCGAAACCCGCAAGGTCGTCGAAGCCCTATGCAACGGTGAGCTGGGCAGCCTCGCCTGCGTCCCGCCCGTGGAGCAGAGAACTCATACCCGCCGCCTCCGTTCGGGCTCGCCAGGACATGGCAAATAGTGGGTAGAACTAGAACCCCATGCAGGCTGACACGTGGGCCTAGACACCACGTCGTCCAAGCCAGCCAGTGTAGATTGCAACATCACTAAACCCACCCTCCAATACCACTAGAGGGGGTTGTCCGGTTTACCAAAGGTTAGGGTGCACAGTATTTGGTTGTATAGCTCAGGGGTTATGTAGACCACCATAGATACCTCAAGGGGTTGTCACACTTAATTTTAAGGATCAAATTGAATACATAAAACCTTATATGCTTCCAGAGATCAATTACACACATAAGCTGATAAATTACAAAGTATCATCATAAATGTTTATTACATCACGAATAATAATTCATTACAATAGTATCCTGTCTATAATAAAAATAGAAGAACTAGATAACTACCCTCCATGAGAGCCTCCAAACCACAAGGACGTTGACCGGTGAACCACAAGTCTAGTAATCCTTAGGAAAATCCACATAACCATTGTCATATGTTACCCATCCAGGATTTTTATCCAAATAATAAAAATAGATAAGCATAAGTACATCTCGTACTTAACAAGAATAACATGGGGTTATAAAGCTCTAGGAAGCTCAAAAGGACGGTTGTACTGCGGTTAGCATTTTTGTTAAGTCACAAATTTTAACACTATATTAGCATTTAGTTGTGCTTAAGCCCCAATTATACCACATGATCATATAAAAGCAACATTTTATCTAGGGATGGCAATGAGACAGTTTCGGATCGGGTGAAGTCTCTATGCACCTGAACCCGAAACCTGAAATCGAAACCTGAAACCGTACCGAACACCGATTCGGGTGATAATTCATCCCCAAAACCAAACCTGTAGTTACCCAAAACCTGAATGGATACCTGCAACCCGTTTTGTATGGCAACATAGTAAGAGCAAAAAAGACTTTCTATAAACATATGCATGATATATATATGCACACATATTAACATTTACAAACAAGAGGCAACAAATAATAAATATTTTCATGAGTCAACTTAGAATAAATTTAATAATCTAAGTAAATAAGTTATTATTCACATATTATAAAACATGAGTTTTAATTCCAAATGATTTATTTCGGATATCCATGGGTGGAAAACCAAACCCGAAACCAAACCCAATAGGTTTCGGAGCCCCGAACCTGAAAACCGTGGGTGAGAAATCATCCCCGAACCTGAACCCACGAGACCCGAAACCCGCAAGGTCGTCGAAGCCCTAGGCAACGGTGAGCTGGGCAGCCTCGCCTGCGTCCCGTCCGTGGAGCAGAGAACTCATACCAGCCGCCTCCGTTCGGGCTCGCCAGGACATGGCAAATAGTGGGTAGAACTAGAACCCCATGCAGGCTGACACGTGGGCCTAGACACCACGTCGTCCAAGCCAGCCAGTGTAGATTGCAACATCACTAAACCCACCCTCCAATACCACCACAGGGGGTTGTCCGGTTTACCAAAGGATTAGGGTGCACAATATCTGGTTGTATAGCTCAGGGGTTATGTAGACCACCATAGATACCTCAAGGGGTTGTCACACTCCATTTTAAGGATCAAACTGAATACATAAAACCTTATATGCGTCCAGAGATCAATTACACACATAAGCTGATAAATTACAAAGTATCATCATAAATGTTTATTACATCACGAATAATAATTCATTACAATAGTATCATGTCTATAATAAAAACAGAAGAACTAGATAACTACCCTCCATGAGAGCCTCCAAACTCCACAAGGACGTTGACCGGTGAACCACAAGTCTAGTAATCCTTAGGAAAATCCACAAACCATTGTCATATGTTACCCATGCCAGGATTTTTATCCAAATAATAAAAATAGATAAGCATAAGTACATCTCGTACTTAACAAGAATAACATGGGGTTATAAAGCTCTAGGAAGCTCAAAAGGACGGTTGTACTGCGGTTAGCATTTTTGTTAAGTCACAAATTTTAACACTATATTAGCATTTAGTTGTGCTTAAGCCCCAATTATACCACATGATCATATAAAAGCAACATTTTATCTAGGGATGGCTAATGAGACAGTTTCGGATCGGGTGGAGTCTCTGTGCACCTGAACCTGAAACCTGAAATCGAAACCTGAAACCGTACCGAACACCGATTCGGGTGATAATTCATCCCCAAAAGCAAACCTGCAGTTACCCGAAACCTGAATGGATACCCGCAACCCGTTTTGTATGGCAACATAGTAAGAGCAAAAAAGACTTTCTATAAACATATGCATGATATATATATGCACACATATTAACATTTACAAACAAGAGGCAACAAATAATAAATATTTTCATGAGTCAACTTAGAATAAATTTAATAATCTAAGTAAATAAGTTATTATTCACATATTATAAAACATGAGTTTTAATTCCAAATGATTTATTTCGGATATCCATGGGTGGAAAACCAAACCCGAAACCAAACCCAATAGGTTTCGGAGCCCCGAACCCAAAAACCGTGGGTGAGAAATCATCCCCGAACCTGAACCCACGAGACCCGGAACCCGCAAGGTCATCGAAGCTCTAGGCAACGGTGAGCTAGGCAGCCTCGCCTGCGTCCCGCCCGTGGAGCAGAGAACTCATACCAGCCGCCTCCGTTCGTGCTCGCCAGGACATGGCAAATAGTGGGTAGAACTAGAACCCCATGCAGGCTAACACGTGGGCCTAGACACCACATTGTCCAAGCCAGCCAGTGTAGATTGCAACATCACTAAACCCACCCTCCAATACCACCAGAGGGGGCTGTCCGGTTTGCCAAAGGTTAGGGTGCACAATATCTGGTTGTATAGCTCAGGGGTTATGTAGACCACCATAGATACCTCAAGGGGTTGTCACACTCAATTTTAAGGATCAAATTGAATACATAAAACCTTATATGCGTTCAGAGATCAATTACACACATAAGCTGATAAATTACAAATTATCATCATAAATGTTTATTACATCACGAATAATAATTCATTACAATAGTATCCTATCTATAATAAAAACAGAAGAACTAGATAACTACCCTCCATGAGAGCCTCCAAACTCCACAAGGACGTTGACCGGTGAACCACAAGTCTAGTAATCCTTAGGAAAATCCACATAACCATTGTCATATGTTACCCATCCAGGATTTTTATCCAAATAATAAAAATAGATAAGCATAAGTACATCTCGTACTTAACAAGAATAACATGGGGTTATAAAGCTCTAGGAAGCTCAAAAGGACGGTTGTACTGCGGTTAGCATTTTTGTTAAGTCACAAATTTTAACACTATATTAGCATTTAGTTGTGCTTAAGCCCCAATTATACCACATGATCATATAAAAGCAACATTTTATCTAGGGATGGCAATGAGACAGTTCCGGATCGGGTGGAGTCTCTGTGCACCTGAACCTGAAACCTGAAATCGAAACATGAAACCTGTACCGAACACCGATTCGGGTGATAATTCATCCCCAAAAGCAAACCTGCAGTTACCCGAAACCTGAATGGATACCCGCAACCCGTTTTGTATGGCAACATAGTAAGAGCAAAAAAGACTTTCTATAAACATATGCATGATATATATATGCACACATATTAACATTTACAAACAAGAGGCAACAAATAATAAATATTTTCATGAGTCAACTTAGAATAAATTTAATAATCTAAGTAAATAAGTTATTATTCACATATTATAAAACATGAGTTTTAATTCCAAATGATTTATTTCGGATATCCATGGGTGGAAAACCAAACCCGAAACCAAACCCAATAGGTTTCGGAGCCCCGAACCCAAAAACCGTGGGTGAGAAATCATCCCCGAACCTGAACCCACGAGACCCGGAACCCGCAAGGTCATCGAAGCTCTAGGCAACGGTGAGCTAGGCAGCCTCGCCTGCGTCCCGCCCGTGGAGCAGAGAACTCATACCAGCCGCCTCCGTTCATGCTCGCCAGGACATGGCAAATAGTGGGTAGAACTAGAACCCCATGCAGGCTCACACGTGGGCCTAGACACCACGTTGTCCAAGCCAGCCAGTGTAGATTGCAACATCACTAAACCCACCCTCCGATACCACCAGAGGGGGTTGTCCGGTTTACCAAAGGTTAGGGTGCACAATATCTGGTTGTATAGCTCAGGGGTTATGTAGACCACCATAGATACCTCAAGGGGTTGTCACACTCAATTTTAAGGATCAAATTGAATACATAAAACCTTATATGTGTTCAGAGATCAATTACACACATAAGCTGATAAATTACAAATTATGATCATAAATGTTTATTACATCACGAATAATAATTCATTACAATAGTATCCTATCTACAATAAAAACAGAAGAACTAGATAACTACCCTCCATGAGAGCCTCCAAACTCCACAAGGACGTTGACCGGTGAACCACAAGTCTAGTAATCCTTAGGAAAATCCACATAACCATTGTCATATGTTACCCATCCAGGATTTTTATCCAAATAATAAAAATAGATAAGCATAAGTACATCTCGTACTTAACAAGAATAACATGGGGTTATAAAGCTCTAGGAAGCTCAAAAGGACGGTTGTACTGCGGTTAGCATTTTTGTTAAGTCACAAATTTTAACACTATATTAGCATTTAGTTGTGCTTAAGCCCCAATTATACCACATGATCATATAAAAGCAACATTTTATCTAGGGATGGCAATGAGATAGTTTCCGGATTGGGTGGAGTCTCTGTGCACCTGAACCTGAAACCTGAAATCGAAACCTGAAACCGTACCGAACACCGATTCGGGTGATAATTCATCCCCAAAACCAAACCTGCAGTTACCCAAAACCTGAATGGATACCCGCAACCCATTTTGTATGGCAACATAGTAAGAGCAAAAAAGACTTTCTATAAACATATGCATGATATATATATGCACACATATTAACATTTACAAACAAGAGGCAACAAATAATAAATATTTTCATGAGTGAACTTAGAATAAATTTAATAATCTAAGTAAATAAGTTATTATTCACATATTATAAAACATGAGTTTTAATTCCAAATGATTTATTTCGGATATTCATGGGTGGAAAACCAAACCTGAAACCAAACCCAATAGGTTTCGGAGCCCCGAACCCTGAAAACCGTGGGTGAGAAATCATCCCCGAACCTGAACCCACGAGACCCGAAACCCGTTGATATCTGACCCAAAACCACCCCATTGTCATCCTCAATTTTATCTCATAATTAATCATCAACATATATAATCCACTATTCTATAAGTTTTCCGGGCCACTCGTGACCGTGAGCATGGCTGATATACCGGTTTTACTCTGTAGAGGTTGTACACTTTCACCGTGAGCCGTGATTTACCCTTTCGCCCGAGGTAGCTAATCTCTTGGCTCACTATCAAGGAAGGTCAGTAGGGTTCACTATGAAGCCTTTCAAAGGTTTCCCTAACAAGTTAGTGGCCACTAGGTTTCTATGGCCTACGAATGTAGAGCTCTCCTTTCCGAAGGCACATTCCGCGCAAGCTATACGCTTAAGAACATAGGCCGCACTAAACCCAACCCAGAACACACCCATTTTGTGCCTTTGGGTAACCACTAACAAGTTAGAAAAGGTTCCTACTACTAAGCTAAAGCCAGAGCCATGTGGCACTTCCGGTTGTCTTGTATGTCCCAGCTTTTGCCGACAGATAAGTCCTTAAGGGGAGCCAAGAGCATCATGATAAAAACAAGAGCTCTCTCCCCTTATATCTAAGTTGTTAAAAAGCAAGTTTTAACATTTGTTTCATAGAACCATTAGTCATTGTTCAGATCATGTATAATTAAATTAAGGACTAGCAAACTACCCATATGCAAGTATAACACATAGGTAACAAGGAACAAGATAATAATAACTTGGATGTCCTTACAGGTAACAAAATTAGACACATGCATATCACTAAATAATTAAATGGTGAATAGGACAACAAGGAAGATCCCATGCTATACTTGCCTTGCTCAAAGTGCTCCTGCTAGTCCTGCTCCTCAAAGTACTGCTCTTGATCACCAACGTACTACTCACCGTCTATACTCGATCATACGGCAACATACAAGCATCCAGAGGCAGTCATGCATAGCAATCAAAGACTATAATTAAAACAGTACACCCACAGTGGGAAAAGCAATTTGAAAAGCTTATAAATCTATTCTACACGTTGCTACAATCACATCGATGCAAAATGCACTCAAATCAGATTTAAAATGGGTAATGATATGATGAAAATGGGCTCTAGATGGCAATTCTATAAATAACGCGAACTAATTTCGTATTAAAAAATAAATCAAAAACAAGATTTTGAATCTGCTGAGGGCTGTGGGTACAAATATGAAGAATCCGAGAGGCTCTTTAACAACTTAGTCAAGCGAAGGGCTATAGATGAATCTAGGCCATTGGTTCAGATCTAGACAAGTCTAGATTAGATGAAAGAGGGAGAGACGGGAGGCAACTGGCCGAAATAGGGCCAGGCATGGCGGTTGCCATGGCCAGCGGCGAGAAGGAGCTCGTCGGCGCACTCAGAATTAGGCCCTAGAGGCCATGGTTCGACTGGAAATGCGCAGGGTGAAATAGGAGACTATCACTACTACATTCAGACCTTTCACAGCCACATCGTAATACCCATCGTAGTCCAATTTTGGCCTCGACAGTAAGCTATCGATAGTGATGGTCATTGCCTTCACCGTCGACATCTAAGCCCGACTATGGTGTACACTAACACCGCCGCATTGGCTTATGATCTATTCATGATAAGATCCTAATTTCTATCGCATTGGGGCTTGACCCATCTATGTGGGTATATACTAACACCGTCGTGTTGGCTTATGATCCGTCCATGATGAGGTCCTTGTTTCCGTCATATTGGAGCATGACCCGCCTGTGTCGAGGCGAACATCACTGTCGCTTCAGCATATGAACCGTCTGGTCTTAGGGCATGGTCACCGTCACGTTGCAGTATGGTTCACCCTGTGATGATACTTTAGTCTGTGTCGGGTTACTAAACAATTCAGTGATGATACAGTATTGACCTTTGCCGCATCAGATAGCAGAATAAAGGTTTCGCTCCCTACAGACTTACGTAACAAAAATGAGGTAGAGGTGCTCTGCTCCTTCAGATTGGCACTCCTACTTGCAAGGCAAAGCTTCCTTTGGATTGGTAGGAAAAGTGCCATGGAACCCCTCTTCTTCCTCCCTTAGCCAATGCAAGAAAATTATTCAAAACCACTTAGACTCCTATTGCACAAAGCAACAGAATTAATGATATTCAACACACCATTCCTTCAGTTACCAAGCCCAAATTGACCTATATATAGAATCAAAACAACTACCTTACCTAAACAAAGGCATGACGTAACAATAAAATACAACATATGCACCTTTACTGCTCTACTAATGACTCCGCCGCTCATACATAATAGTTTATAGGTAGTTCTAGGATAGCCGATGGCCCAAGCAGGTAGGACATAAACTTTACTATGGTTCATGTCATATGCAAGCAGTGTTTTGTTCTCCCCAACAAGGAAAATCAAATTTCATTCTGGATAAACTGCAATCACTCTGTAGGCCGCATCACAAGCCTCGATACCAATTCCAATATTCTTCTGTCCAAATAGCTACAGCGTGGTCACCTTATGCTTCAATGTCCATTTACTAGTACCATAGTATTCAAGGATCCAGATTGAAAGCTCTTACCTATTCAAACTATCAACGATACATAAACACAACTGACCCTAAGCATCATGGATGGAGATTGCATCACTAGTTGACCTACGAATTTTCCTCCATGTCTTTCCCTCCATATCAACATCAACTATCTGGGTGAACTCCAGCATGTGCTTAAAACCATTAACAAACACACATTTTCCATATGTGGATACTACAATACCCTCTCTCATTTATATTCTTTAAAGATCCATGCTCTAGTTTTAGACGAGTAGATGTTGACACCTAATGAGTCATCATCGTTGATCCCATATTCAAACACATGAAAGTACGAGGAGACTATCGGATCAAACCCCAAGCAAGCTAAACCACAAGAATGGTTGCTACCCGGCAGGAGCAACCATTTCTTAGTCACCGGATTGCAAACAACATAGCAAAACCTAGCATACTGTCAGCATGAAATTTCAGTCCTATGCCGAGGGCACATGAGCAAGCCTGAAGGGTCCGCTCGATGGAGCTAGAGATCCGCCTAGCTTCAGCGCTAGGGATGGTCGATCCTGTGCACTTTTTCCTGAGACATGACAGTCAATTTGACCCTGCAATTGACAAGGAGAGAAAAGCTAATCAGTAATTTAAGGCAGGAACATGCCAGTGTTGCCAGATAGTCCCTGAATGTGTGGCTCTGAGAGCCGATATGGAAGGAAATCGACTAAATAGTCGATTCCAGCATACTCATAAGAATAAATCAATTAAAGCTTATGGAATTATAGAAGGTAAATTGTCACTCAGGATAGATCTCATTATTTAGACAAACATTAGTCAATGGCAAAAGGATGTCAACAATAATTAATTTATGCTAAGCCAATGACTATAAGTAACCGAATCCCTTTTTATATAGAATAAGCGGCTCATCATTATTTAACCATTTAATAAAGATAAATCTAATGAACATATTAGATCTCGTCTATCGCTATGACTAGTGGGGCATGAGGCAGAATCATGCAGGCCATAGAAACAACAATAGATTGACGACCCTAACTCAGTTACTAATATCTGTGGGGCATGAGGTAGAATCATGCAGGCCATAATACAATAATAAGATCATGGGGCTAACACATCTTTCAACCTATCTTTACTTCAACGGTCTCGTAATGTGAACTACATATATGAAAGCACTCGATATCGGCTAAAATAGTCGATTCAGGCATAGCGCATAGTTAAGGTCATGCCCTATCAAGAACAAATCTACCAAATAATGATCCCCACTCCATGGTGCTAATAGTGAGATGTGAGGTAGAATCACACAAGCCGTGATAACGGGCCATGAAATAGTTTTCATTAGCCAACAGATCTATTCAAGACTAAAACATGCCTTAACCGCACACTATACACGATCAAGATTGACATAGAACGGCCGATAAAACATAACTCATTATTTAAGATGCAGATTAGATTAGTTTAGATTCACAAACGATGGGTTAAATAGGATGTAAGGCCGATCTAGATCAATCCCAATCAGGTGAAGTGATATTGCTGTAATTAAATAAATAATGGAAGCAATAAGCAATATCGGTAACTTAATAAATCTATCCAAAAGAACGCCACACTTAGATAGAGCCGATAACTTGACCTTAATCTAGTTCGAGCAGTGGAGGTCAACTAGATCGATGCAACCTTACTTGAACTAGATAAGAGTCAATAACTAGCTTATACCAGAGTCACAGTGGAGGTCAACCGGATCGATGTAGCCGTATGAACAGAAGTATAAGCCATTACAGTACTTATAGACAAGCAGTGGAGGTTGACCAGATTGATGCAGCCATACTTGCTAAAGAACTCGTCGAGATCTACACTACTCCTACTCCTAAGGGGTGGTCGGAGCCAAAAAAGTAAGTAACATGTATTTGATTGATTGTGTGTCCTTTACAACAGTCGGGGTCCAATATTGATACCCAAAACCTACGCATGATTCCTACCTAAGCACGAGTCATCACAATTTTTGGCCGTAGAGAAAACATTCTGAATTTAAGATACCTTGGACTCTAATCTTTCCCTTTTTGTAGAGTCCAACATGCTTTGTCCCGGCACCGATCATAGCTTTTGTCGTTATCTGCTGGCAGCTATCTAAAAAAGCCGATTCCATTGTTGCATTCGAATCAGCTAATACTGATCTGCATGCAATTGATTCCTTGATGACATGGTCTTTGGAGCTTTCGAGTCCCTACGATTCTTCTTCCAAATTTTGGTGTAAACACATGCCCCCCAATTTTGGGATAAAAGTAATTTTATTCCAAAATTATCACGTCTGTATCCTCGATAGATCTGTAGTCACGGGTAGAGAATCTTGATCTGGGGTCTACTATTTGTCGCCATCTATGTCAGCTCATGATCCCATGCTTCAAAACTTTGATGAGAGCGTCATTGCTTCACGGGCACTTGGATTCATCTTTCCAGGCCGGCTATAAAATGTCTATCCGACCCTAGCGAGAGCAACTCAATAATTTGGCTATGTTTCTCTTCCATCTGCTCCCTTGAGTGCTTCTGACTCTGCCAGACCTCCATGGTCTATCCTTTTGCTATGAAGATCTTGAGCGGTTAGAAGAATTCTTGTGCATAGGGTGATCGTGTCGCTCATTCTAGCGCCTTGTCGAGCAAGAGGATCAACTACTGCTGGTTAGAAGAATTCTTGTGATATCACCTGAGTCTTCTCTCCATGCTAGCAGAGCATGTTCTAGTGTTTGCAAGGGCTAAATTGTGTGGACACCTTCCCCTTGTTTGTTCCACCAAACGCCCACCAGGAAAACCATAGGCTTCTTTCCCATAGTTTCTCAGTCACCTAGAAATCAGCTGGGCATCTTTTAGGCGGGTGACCTTTCCCCTTCTCCTGGCTTAATTTTATCAACAAGCCGATGTGACTCGGTTCACGATGACCTTCGGCCTTGTGGGGACCCAGACTCCCTTCAATCCAAAGAAGCCTTGGTGGGTTAATCTCTCGGTCAATATAAATTCTTCGTATCCATCCCATGATATTTTGTAATTTGGGGAAGCAATAAGTTCGAATCTATTATCTCTTCATTATCTATCCCCTGAATTTCTAGAGTGTCTATCTGTTTTCCGTTTCTGATTTCAATTTCACACCCCCGGTGAAATCTATCTTCTCGCCTTCCCGGGCTATATATACGGGCCACAGCTATGGATCGAAAAACAACCCGCTTCGTCTCAAACCTTCTGAGTCCTTAGTATAGTTCCTTCTTTTTCATAGGTTTGAGATCATGGAGAATGACTAAGAGGTCTACTGAGGAGGCCCTCAACAGGATCTACATCATCATGCCAACGCCTTCATCGCTAAGAGGGTGCAAGTTGGAATGCTCCCATTGTTCTGGAGCAGAGGGCTGACTCTGTTCAGCCCTTGGGGTCATCTTTAGCACCAATTCGCCACCAGCTCCTCCGCTATCCGAGGAGGCAGATCGACAATGATGATCTGCTAGCCTCCATCGATTGCACTGACTAGAATCTAGCCAGCTGCCTCTCCCTTGCAGAATCGGCTTTGACCATGATTCAAGGCCGATCATCCCCTGAGGCCTAGCCTTGGTGGGGGAAAGGTTGGCCAGGGCTGAAGCCAGAATCATAGGTGAGACATCTACCACAATTTCTCTGTCTTCTTCTTAATTTTGCCCTCAAGATTTCTGATCATTCTTTCCTTAAATCTTTTAGATCTAACTACTCAGTTGGAAAGCCTTCGATCAACTGCGGATCACGTGGCTGGATTTGTCAATGCCAGGAGCACCAGTTCTGGTGGTTCACTTACATGACATCCTGAACCATGTCTGGGAGGTCGCTCTTCATGGCGTTTGTCATGGTGCTGCCATGGCGTTGGCTGCTGCACAAGCCTGCCCTGGCCACAATCTTCGGCTTCTTCCCCACTGGTTTTCCAGATGTGGCGCACCCTGGGGATCATGAGTGCTTGGTTGAGGATTTCTTTAGCGTCACCAACTCTGTAGCCTTCAACACCCTAGGGCGATGATATAATAAGCAAAGTGTCTTTCTGGCCCGTAGCTTGTAATAGGTGATATTTAGCAAATAATTTCTTCGTCTTGAGTGATTTTCCTTTGTTTCGTACTCATATTATACGCATCACTTCATCCTGTGTTTGCTTTGTTCCTATAGGTGATACACATCATACTTGGCTTTTACCCCTTCGAGTTTATTTTTGAACTAGAGGTGACACCTTTCTGAATATCGGCTATTAGAGCTGACGACCGAACAAATCAGGTTATTAAGTATTAATCCAAACGTTAGGGTAATATTTCTTTAGATATTTCCCATTGACTGCTCGGTCAAATTCTTCCTCTCCTCTTAGTGTTTCCAAAATATAAGCATTACCAAGGTGCACAACGTTTGATCTAATAAGGTCCTTCCTAGTAAGGTGACCATTTGCTGAATTTACTATCCTTTGACCCGATCAGCAATTTCACTTTCCAGACCAAGTCTCCTTCAGAAAATTGCTTAATCTTGACCTTTTTATTGTAATATTTTGTAACCCTCAGTTTATTGGCTTTGATATTTTCAAGAGCACGTAGCCGAAGGCAACTCAAGTCCTCTAAGTCATCTATCATATGATTTTTGTAGACTTTGGCTAACAAATCATTCTATAATGTAACACGCCTTAATCCAGTCTGAACTTCCCAAGGAAGAACTGCATTATGGCCATACACAAGTTCATAAGGTGATGTTTTAATTGATCCATGACAGGCCATCCTATATGCCCATAGTGCCTCATTAAGCATTGAATGCCACTTCCTTGGCTGCTCCTCAATCTTTTTCTTAATCAGCTTAATCATAATCTGATTGGACGCCTCTACCTGGCCATTAGCCTGAGCATAGTAAGGAGAAGAATTTAGTAGCTTGATTCCCATACTGGCAGCAAAATCTCCAAACTCTTCTAATGTGAACATTGTCCCTTGATCGGTAGTTATAGTTTGAGGAATCCGAAAACGATACACAATATGCTCCTTGACAAAATCAACCATGCTCTTTGAGGTTACCGTCTTCAAAGGAATTGCCTCAACCCATTTAGTGAAGTAATCTGTTGCTACCAATATAAACTTATGTCCTTTACTTGAGGGATGGAAAAATCTGGCCAATTAAATCAATTCCCCAACCTCGAAACGGCCATGGCTTGATTATTGGATTCATGGCCGATGCAGGCAATTTTTGGATATTACCAAAACATTGACAATCCTGGCACCCCTTGTAATATTCAAAATAGTCTTTCAATATTGTTGGCCAGAAATATCCTAGTTCTGCGAATAATCCACTTCATCTTATAAGCCGATTGATGAGCTCCACATATCCCTTCATGCACCTCGCCCATCAACACCTTAGCTTCCTCTTGATTTAGGCATTTGAGTAATACTCCATCGACTGTTTTGTAATACAACTGATCATTCAGTAAAACATACTTAGTCAATTTATACCTTAGCTTTCTGGTAACTTTCTGTGATGGATTTCTAAGGTAGTCGGCTATTTTGACTCTCCAATCATCATTTGAGGCTTCACTACTCAAGACTTCTGGAAACACTCGATATCCTGATGCACTCTGAGCTAGACGATTAGCCTCTTGGTTTTGTGCTCTTGGAATATGTTGGAAAGAGACATGAAGAAATTTTTTGATTAACTGTTGACACTCATCATAATATCCTTTCAAAGTATCCTCTTTGCACTCATATAGGCCGATCAACTGATTAATAATTAACTGTAAATCTCCAAATACTTCAATTGCTTTGGCCTTTAATTCGTGAAGAAGTTGAAGTCCCTTAAGAATAGCTTCATACTCCTGCTTGGTTGTTGGTAATCATTGGTTCAGTTGGAAGAGCAAACTCAAAACTTGCCCCCCAGGGCAAAATAATAACAATACCAATGCCACCACCTTGCTTGCATGATGATCCATCAAAGAATAACATCCAAGGCATCGGCTCTACATAACCAGTGCTTGGCTTATGATGTTGGGTGACAAAATTGGCCATTATTTGTCCTTTGACTGCTTTTACCGATTCATATTTCAAGTCAAATTCCGATAACGCAAGAATCCACTTTCCCACTCTCCCATTCAGTATTGGCATTGATAACATGTGCTTAATCACATCAGCCTTAGAAACAACCGTACATTCGGCCAATAATAAGTTGTGTTGCAACTTAGTGCAAGAGAAATATAAGCACAAGCATAACTTTTCAATGGGAGAATATCTTGTTTCTGGATCCAGGAGCCTTCTACTCAGATAGAAAACAACTCGCTCTTTTCCTTCAAATTCTTGCATCAAGGCCGATCCAATTGTCTTGTCATCAGCTAATATGTACAACTTAAAAGGCTTACCTTGTTGAGTAGGGACCAGCACAGGTGGACACTTCATGTATTCTTTTATTTCTTCAAATGCCTTTTGTTGTATGTCACCCACTTGAATTCTTGATCATTCTTCAACTTCAACAAGGGAGAAAACTAGTAGGATCCTTTCTGACAAATTCGAAATGAATCTTCTGATGAAATTAATCTTACCAAGCAGAGATTGCAACTCTGTCTTAGTAGTCGGGGGAACTACCTCATCAATTGCTTTTACGCTTTTCTAACCAACTTCAATTCCTCTCTCGTGGACCATAAATCCCAAGAATTGTCCAGCTGACACTTCCAAAAGTACACTTATTAGGATTCATCTTCAGACCATGTTTTGTTGTGCATTCCAGAGTCTCTCGCAAATCAGCTAGGTGCTCTTTGTACCCTTTGGATTTTATCATCACATCATCAATGTAGATTTCAACAATCCTGCTGATCAACTTATGAAAATATAATTCATCGCCCTTTGATAAGTTGCACCGGCATTCTTCAGACCAAATGTCATCACAACCCACTCGAATAAACCGATTGCGCTGGGGCACCTGAAAGCGGTCTTTGCTATGTCTTCCTCAGCCATGAAAATTTGGTTATACCCTACATTGTCATCCATGAAGCTAATAACCTTGTTCCCGGTTGTTGCATCGACTAACATATCTGCTATCGGCATCGGATAACCATCCATGGGTGTGGCTTTGTTTAGATCCCTAAAATCGATGCAAACTCTTAATTTTCCATTTTTCTTATACACAGGGACAACATTCGATATCCATTCTGCATATTGGCACAGTTTGATAAACTTTGCTTCTAGTAACCTTTCAAACTCCTTTTTGATATCATCAAGCACGTTCGGGTTGAATCTCCTTGGAGCCTATTTAAATGGCTGATATCTAGGTTTGATTGGCAACCGATGTTCGACAATTGATCGGTCTAGACTAGACATCTCATATTACTCCCAAGAAAAATAGTCTTTAAATTCCTTTAACAAATCAACTAACTCTCATTTATACTCAGGGTCCAACTTGACACGTACATATGTCAGCCTAGATCTATCTCTAGAACCAATATCTACTTCTAAATCATCGGTCGACGTAAAATCATGTCCTAGTTTGCCATCTATACCATCTATTGGATTATCCATTAGGATAAATTTTCAAAGCCAACTGCTTTGATCGGCTGTTGGCTTTCATCGTTGATTCTAATGAAGCCTCCTTCCCATAACTTGCCAAAAAAGGATTCGATGTCTCCTAGCTCCCAAAAGACTGGATCGACTGTTGCGATACTTACAGACTCATCAGCACGAACCAGTTCGACATCATCTCCATGCCATGGAATCAAACACTAATGCATGGTCAATGGTACACAACAGTTCGCATGAATCCAATCACGACCAAGGAGTAAACTGTATGACCCATTTCCATCGATGATGAAGAACGTGGTGACCAGAGTCTTACTCTCGATTGTCAGTTCAACATTCATTGCCCCCTGGATCTTAGACTCATTACCTTCAAAGTCCTTAAGCATCATGTTAGTCTCAATCAGATCTCCTGGTCCCTTGCCAAGTTTACAAAAAGTGGTGTAAGGCATGAGATTAATAGAAGCACCTCCATCCACCAACATCTTGTTCATCGGCTTCCCATCAACCAAACCTTTTACATATAAAGCCTTTAGGTGTCGATGCTTGACTGGTTTATCAAATATTGCTTGATGTATAACCATTAACTTGGCAACTATCTCCTCATACTCCAATTCATCGAAATCTAAATAAACTTCTTGATTTGCCGGAGCTCTGAACTCTGATGGCAACAGAAAAGCCATTTGAATATTAGCCGATGGTTGCTTTCTATCGGCTGTTTGCTTAACACGCCATACTTGAGGTTTATCGGATGCCTGAGCCTGTTCTAACTCTTTATTCCTTAGGCGTTGCACTCTTCTCTTCTGGCTTCTTACCAAACCTCCTAGACACCATTGGCCTTCCTGCCAAACATATTCTCTCTTGTCGCCTTCTTCTTCATAATCAACCCAGTCTTGATCAACAACTCTTTTTCCCAGCCGATTATGAACACTTCCATTTTTTAAGCACCGTTCCATGTTATTATGGTGATATGTGTCTTGAGCATGGATAGACCGGCAGTTGGCTTGAGATTGCCTAAACTCCCAATACTAATCGCTGCACTCTGGACAGTTACTCCTGGTAGGCAACTTCAAACCTTTGTTTCAGCAATGTCTGAAGAAAGGACAATTCCAATGCAATTCAATTTGCTTTCTTTTGTACATCTCTTTTTCCTGTTGATGCTGGTATTCTTGCTTTTCCAACCAACGCTGATAATCCTTTTCCTTCTACGACTGCTATTTATTCAACAAAATTCGAGATGTAACTTGTGGCTTTGTCGTCCTTTCTTTCGACATTTCTCCCTATTCATATTAGCTCTTTTGCTTGTTGTGACGTCTTTTAATTCCCCTGTATTCGTCGGCCGATATTTGCCTCTCGGGATCGACTGTTCTAGCTTCTCTTGATTTGGTTGATGTTAGGACCTTAGTCTTTTCTTTGAGCAGCCTAGCATCAACCATGTTTTGATCTCCTGGGAAAGGATTGTCATTAACTTTCATCTTCCGAGGTGTATCAAATTTGAGACTTCCTTGTGGAATAGCCCTCTATATATGCTGCTGAAAAATTCTGCATTTATTAGTGGAATGAGAAGTAGCGTTATGAAACTTGTAGAACTTCTTATTCTTCAACTGATCAGGGGGCAACATAACATGATTATTGGGCAACTTGATCTATCTCTTCTCAAGCAAGAAATCAAAGAGCTTGTCTGATTTTGTGACATCAAAATCATAGCTCTCCTCGACTCCTCTTCTCCAAGGATTTGGCACCATTACTATCTTTTTGCCCCAATTCCATTCAGCCATAGCAACCTCTTTTTCTTCATCTTCATAGCCGTCATTGACTAAGTATGGATTATAAGCTTTGGCCACTATGGTACTCTTCTAGAATTGGGTATCTCTACATATACTCTAGAATTGGCTATTGAGCCCTGCCACTCGTTGAGCCAATTGACCCAAGTTGTCAAATTCTTGTCCCAACAGTTTTTCTTTCCACATTGGCAGCATTCCTTGAACGGCTAAAGCAGTTAGCTGATCATCAGCCAAGTTTAATGAGAAGCTTAAGTTCCTAGTCTCTTGGAACCTCTGAAGAAACTCAGTGCCTGATTCATTAGTCTTATGCCTTATAGTTGTTAGATCTGTAATCTTCTTTTCTTCGGTCCTAGTATAAAAATATGTATGAAATTTCTTTTCTAGATCAGCCTAATTGGCAATGGAGTTGACCGGTAGTGATGAAATCTAAGTGAAGGCTGGCCCTAATAGGGACAAGGAGAAGAAATGAACTTTATGGGACTCCTCAACTGATGCCTTGCCCAATTGTGTAAGATACCGACTGACATATTCTATTGTGCTTGTACTATCTTGGCCAGTGAACTTAGCAAACTCTAAAGCCTATAATTTGTAGGAAGAGCGACCAAATCATACCATTCTGGATATGGGCATTTGTACAAAAAGGTCAGCCCTTTTGGCTTTAGACCGAACTAATTCTTTATCATCCTGGTCACCTTTAGCAACAACTCGTCAACATATGAATTTGGATTTCTCTACACCTACTGACCCATCTATGGATTGAAATCCCGTGTGCCTTGAAACCCTAGATTCAGAATCATGTGAAGGGTGTTATATTCTGTGCCATAATTATACCCTTGTGGAATCTCTATCTGCTGGGTCCTTTGATGGTTTGCTACTTGAAGTCTCTGATTATAGATATGAGGATCTATATCTCTACGGATCCTTTGAACTGATGGTGCTATTTTTTGAGCCGACGACGGTATGTGGCCCAATGTGCCAAAATTAATCACCTGGTTCTGACCTTGCTCTGCTGGTGAAAGGTCCTTGTTGGTTTTGGTAATTGAGTGACAACCTAGGTGGACTAATTGTGTTTATGTGAGATACACAGGTGATTAGTCCACAGGTACATGTATGTGAGCAACATATGCCATGAAGGTGAAAATGGCTTGGAGATGTTGCAAAGCTCACACATGTGATGATGAAGGAGCTTAAATACACATGAGACATGACATTGAGTCATGTGATCAAGGTGGAGAAGATCAAGACAAGACTTGGCTTGATGGACCGGTTGCAAGCGTGAAGGGCAAGTCGAAGGCTTTGGAGTGATGGACCGCGTGGCGGTGAAGCTTGAGCAAGACTTGGCGCCGATGGACGATGGCAACGGTGAAGAGCAAGTAGAGTCAAGATCGATGAACCAAGATGATCATGTGATGATATGAAGTGGATCATATCATTGTTGATCGTGTTGGTGCATGTGTTGCATCGACATTGGAGGAGATGGAATGGAATGCGCAAGGCAAAGGTATAACCTAGGGCATTTCATTTCACCGGTCATAGGTGTGTAGAGAAGTTTATGACCGGGTTTAGGATAGATGGCCGTACTATCAAGAGGGGCAAACTTGTTTGCATATTGGTCATCTAGTGCCACTCGAGTGATCTAACTTTGCATTGTCGCTAGGATCGAGTGGCGTGGCAAGTTGAGTGGCTAACATCCTTTGGGAAATGATTGTGAAAATGCTAACACACTTACACATGGTGGTGTACACTTGATGGTGTTGGCACATTTACAAAGGCGGTGGTGTTTGTAGGGGTGAGATGGGTTTGGGTCCCTCTCTCCCTCCCGCCGAGCTTGTGAGGCGGGATTCGGCGCTTTCGGGAAAATGGAATGTCTATTTTCTATTGCGCCGAATGCAAATTCTTGTGGTTAGCACACTTGAGCAAGGGTGAAGAAAATGGAGAAGATGCTGGCGTCGGTCAACTGACCGGACGCTGGATCTAAATGCACCGGACGCTGGCAGGCTGCGTCCGGTCGCGCTGACGTGGAGTGTAGCAGTCGCTGGAGTGTGACCGGACGCTGGCTGCGTCCGATCGCGTTCGACCGGACGCGTCCGGTCATGCTTGGGAGCTTACTGGAAACGACCGGACGCTGGGGTTCAGCGTCCGGTCAGTTGAAGCTGGAGCGTCCGGTCAGGTCAAGTGACCGTTGGAACCGGGACACGTGGTCGTCTGTGGGCGACCGGACGCTGAGGTCCAGCGTCCGGTCAACACGACCGGAGCGTCCGGTCGTCCCGACCGTTGCCCAGTGAAGGGGTAACGGCTAGTTTAGCCCTTGGGGCTATAAATAGAAGTGGCCCTCGGCCATGGCTGGTGCTGAGCACCTTGGGGGACTTTGTGTCCATGCTTGTGAGTGCTTAGGAGCCCTCTATCACACATATACTTGATAGTGATCATTCGATTGTGTGAGTGAGCGATTCTAGTGCGATTGCATCGTGAGGTTGCATCGAGTGGCACTAGGTGATCGAGTTGCAAGCCGGTGGTGCTTGTTACTCTTGGAGGTTGCCACCTCCTAGACGGCTTGGTGGTGGTCTCCGTGGAAGCCCGCAAGAAGCTTGTGCGGCGCTCCGGAGAAGTGCTTGTGAGGGGCATTGTGCTCGCCCCGCGGGAGCCGCGAAGAGCAACTCTAGTAAAGCGTGTCATTGAGCTACCCTCACTCAAGGGGTAGGTTCTTGCGGCGCCCGACGTGCGGGCTTAGCGGGTGATGCTAATTAGCCGCCGAACCACCAAGTGAGCGGTCGACACAACGGGGACTAGCGTGTTGGCAAACACGTGAACCTCGGGAGAAAAATCATCGTGTCAACCTTGTTCTTCCCGTTGGTTTGCATCCCCATTACACAAGCTTGCAATAACTTTTATACATATTAAGCTTGTGTAGTTGCTCTTGTAATTAGATAGCTTGTGTAGCTTGCTAATTACCTTCTTGCTTGTGTAGCATAGAAGTAGCTCCCTTGCGTGGCTAATTTGGTTTTAGTAACCTTGTTAGTCACATTGCTTAGTTTGTGTAGCTAAATATTTGCGCTCTCTAATTAGGCATTGGTTGCCTTGTTATTGAGCATTGCTAGTGAGCTTAGTTAGCTTTGTGCTTTTGCTTACTAGCATGTGTAGGAGCTCCCTTGTCGCTTAAAGTACTAGTGGCATAGGTTTGTGTAACCTTGCTCCTAGAATTGTTTAGGAGAGCTCTAGCTAGTCCGGCACCTTTGTTGCATAATTGTTATCTTTGCAAGGTGCTAGTGAACATATATATAGCGGGATATAGTCTTGGCTAGACCGATAGTTTCATTTCCGCATTTGTATCGGTTAGCCGACGCGATTAAGTTTTAGAAAAGACTATTCACCCCCCCTCTAGTCGCCATCTCGACCCTTCAGCTGGCTATTGCACATGTTGCACTAACGATCTAGGATTATACTGTATCTGATTCGTAGTAGTACCTTGAGCTTGCTCAGATGGACTCTGAACTACCTGGACATCATCATTACCAGCTGGTGCTGCTTCTTGATGGCTGGTACCGACTTGATTAGTCCCATGGGTCGATAGATGTGGAATGTTGTAATAAGCCAGTCCAACCTAACCAACTGGAAATCCATGAAACACTTCTTTCATGGCGTTGTGGACTGTGTCCAAGAAAGCTATATTATGGCTTGATATGGCATCACTAATAGATTTGTTTACAGTTTCCATAAAAGAAATCCATGTCTTCAGCTTCAACTGTATCTATCTGTCCGTGCAATAGAACTTTTGGCAGTGGATATTTCTGAACAATTGTATTGTCACGTGTTTTGGTGTAGGACAACAAACACTTGTTCTCAAATTCTTCTATAGCTTTGTCGATGACATCTTTATCTCCATTAGGTAGATCTTCATAATGTACCATATGGATGTCGTTGTTGTTGTGAACTGCCATGATGATTGTGGTGTTCCACCAAGCGTGCTAAGAACATGTGTCAGCATGAAATTTCGTCCCATGCCGAGGGCACACGAGCAAGCCAGAAGGGTCCGCTCGATGGAGTTGGAGATCCACCTAGCTTCAGTGCAGGGATGGTCGATCCTGCGCACTCCTCCTGAGACATGTTAGTCAATTTGACCCTGTAATTAACAAAAAGAGAAAAGCTAATCAATAATTTAAGCTGGAACATGTCGGTGTTGCCAAACAGCCTCGAATGTGCAGCTCTGAGAGCCGATATGGAAGGAAATCGACTAAATAGTCGATTCCAGCATACTCATAAGAATAAATCAAATAAAGCTCATGGAATTATGGAAGGTAAATCGGTTGTCGCTCAGGATAGATCTCGTTATTTAGACAAACATTAGTCAATGGCAAAAGGATGCCAACAATAATTAATTTGTGCTAAGCCAATGACTGCAAGTAAACGAATCCCTTTTTATATAGAATAAGCGGCTCATCATTATTTAACCGTTTAATAAAGATAAATCTAATGAACATATTAGAACTACCGATAAAACATAACTCATCATTTAAGATGCAGATTAGATCCGTTTAGATTAACAAACGATGGGTTAAACAGGATGTAAGGCCGATCTAGATCAATCCCAATCCGGCGAAGTGATATTGCTGTAATTAAATAAATAATGGAAGCAATAAGCAATATCAGTAACTTAATGAATCTATCCGAAGGAACGCCACCCTTAGATAGAGCTGATAACTTGACCTTTATCTAGTTCGAGCAGTGGAGGTCAACCGAATCGACATATCCTTACTTGAACTAGACAAGAGTCAATAACTAGCTTATACCAGAGTCACAGTGGAGGTCGACCGGATCGATGCTGCCGTACGAATAGAAGTATATGCCATGACAGTACTTATAGACAAGTAGTGAGGTCAACCGGATCGATGCAGCCGTACTTGCTAAAGAACTCACCGAGATCTACTCTACTTCTACTCCTAAGGGGTGGTTGGAGCTAAAAAAAGTAACTTGTATTTGATTGATTGTGTGTCCTTTACAATAGCCGAGGTCCAATATTTATACTCAGAACCTACGCATGATTCCTACCTAAGCACGACTCATCACAATTTTTGGCCCTAGAGAAAACATTCTGAATTTAAGATAACTTGGACTCTATTCTTTCCCTTTTTGTAGAGTCTAACATGCTTTGTCCTGGCGCCGATTGTAGCTTTTGTCGTTATCTGCTGGCGCTGTCTAAAGAAAGCTGATTCCAGTGTTGCATTTGAATCAACTAATACCGATCTGCACGCAATTGATTCCTTGATGACAAAATCTTGGGAGCTTTCGAGTCCCTGCGATTCTTCTTCTAAATTTTGGTGTAAACACATACCAATAGAGGATGAGGCCCTGGGAGCAATCTAAGATCATGACATCCTGAATGGGGTAGGGCAAGAAGGAGAAGGAGGGATATTCATTGTTGACACCGGTGAAGTTGTGTTTTCCTTTCCAGCTATGGTAGAAGAATCTAGCGAGAATCTAGGGCAGCTCCTTATGGTACTCAAATCCTAAGATGACGCTATTCTAGGAGTGACAGACACACTTGTAGCTGCATAAGGAGCAGTCGGTGAGGCGGCTGACGATGAGGACCAAGACATGGTCTATGAATATGGCCACTTCATTCCTCTTGTTGGGAGCCTCCTCCTACATCTTGACGAGGATCTAGTGGAGAAGGGCCGGCGATGGAAGCGGCGATGCTAGCTGTCGCCTAAATCAGAGAAGGAGCAACTATGGGGATGTGTTCATGAGCTCATTAATAATCAGATGGAAGCTTCATTCATACTTAGATGAGTGAAGAAGGGAATCAAAATCCAAGAACAATGCATAAGGGAAGTGCGAAAGCATTACCATTGCCTTTGGATCTTGTGGCATTGAGCTCGAGCGGTGACGGTGGTGATGAGGACCAGCCTGATCATTGGTGGATCTATGCTATCTACCTACCGATGAGGCGTACCAGTGCGGAGCACTAGTTTGTCGGTGGTGACTAGCGGCTTGCACGCCGCTGAGTAGGGGTGCTCGCGTAGTTTGGAACTAGGAAGCAGGAGTTGTGATGAGGAACAACAGCACTAAGGAGGAGAAAGACACGATGGGGAGCATCCTTTGCAAGCAACTTTATCAGATGCAGGAATGCAATTTTCTACAAAACTTTGTAAATACGTGCGGGAGTGATGCGTAGGACTCACACGTGGGCTTTGAAATTGATGCAAACGGCAGTGAAGGCTATCGGCAGTGGTGATTGGGAGATGTTAGCACCTACTCAGTACGTACTAATGACAGACGTGTGTTGATGGTCCTTAATGACCAAATCCGACTACCAATTAAGACATAAAAGTGAAGAAATTGACAAACTTACACACATATGCCTTTACTATTAACCAAGTTCCACATGTATTTGGAGATTAATGTTTTGCAGGGCATAAACACAAATACATGGGAAAATATATAAAAAGGCACATTCCAACAAGGCATAAAACTCAATTGCGCAATGGAATAAAGGAGAAGGCCCATCTACCTAGATTATTTGGGCAAAATACCACCCAAGGAGCAGCCTAGGCCCAACCATGGATCCACCACACGAAGGCGATGGTGAGATGGGCTGGCTAGGGTGTGGCCGCACCCTGGGTATGGGCACACCGCCCCCAGCTTCGCTCGGTCCCACCTTTGGATGGCGATGCAGTGGCAGTATGCAGAGGCGGTTGCATGCGGGATTCCCTCTTGATATGCTCTCCAAACCACCATCAAAGTAGTATAAATAGATAGAGAGAGCCTCCTCTCCCAACACACACCATTTGGAGCAACACTTCATCTCTAAATTTGTACTTTTACTTTTAGTAGTCATCTATAGGAAGGCAAAGCTACCTTGGAGGGCTTGACTCCTTGGAAGAGATTCTTGGTATGAATCTCAATATGAGTTCTTCCAAAGTCTTGTTCCTATCTTATAATTATAGTCATACTTATGAACTAGAGTACAGTCTTTATGTTATGATCTTAGCATATGAACTAGTATATAATTTATATGTTATGAGATTAGCATACATGACTTTATGCTTAATTATTCATGTAACTCATATGATTAGAATTAGAGCTAAGTTGAGGTGGCGGTTCATCGTGCCTTTCGGTGTGCCCAAGTCTTTTACTTGTCGATCCATAGTGTCAGAGTCCCGAGGGGATTTTGGTAGTTTCTGTGTACACGGGTGTGGTGCTCGGGTATGGAGAGGTAGGTGAATGCATTGTCCTCCATGATTGAGGGGTAGGTGGCAGGTGGTGACAGTCCTGTCCATCCCTTGTATTCCCCATGTTTGTTTAGGGTGTAGGACTTTAAATTGTCATATGAGGATGCTGGCAAACCAGTACTCTGTAGCCTCCCAACCTGCTTAATAATTAGCACTAAAACTAATTATATAACTTGTATGATCATTAACTATTCTTTACATGACTATATTAGAACATGCCTGCTCTACTTAGGATTATTGTTTTATTTTTTATTTCTTTTTTATTCTTGAGGAATTCCCAAGTGTGTGTCCACTATCTTTATCCATATCATATTTACCCTTGTTATAAACAATGGTTCACTTTGCAAGTATGTTATTGAGTTCATATCCATACTAGAGTCTTAATCAATCATGCCTTCCTCTGGATAAATATAAATAATGATACCCTAAATACTTTTGGGTGAAATGCTACAATGATAGATCCGTGCGCTTGCTGGGGATGGATTCTATCTCCATGCTTGGTGATTGCGCTAAGAAATACCAACAAGCATTTCTGGCGCCGTTGCCAGGGAAGGAAATTGATTAAAGAATCTAGTAGGATATGTTCAAGATAATATGCTTGTGCGGTAGACATTGTTTATGCAGCTAACTTTGATTGTTTTCTCCTGTTGTGGATGAAAACAGGATAGTGCATGCCTATTTTTGATCTGCCGGGCAACTTCATCGATGATCCAGAGTCACTCCTTAGGAAGAGATGGTCTAGCATCGCTTCTTCTTCCGCTACTCCACCGATAGATGAACTAGTCACTCCTGCACCATCCGGTACTTTCGTCATTGCCAAGACCGTCCATGACTACTTCGTCCCCGTTGTTGCCAACTTGCCCATTGGGCCGGCTATCAACACGGGTGCTGACAACTTCAAGATGAAGACTGGCCTCATCACGATGGTGCAGGCAAACCAATTCTGTGGTTTTCCGAGTGAGGACATGAATGCGCATCTCCAACACTTCCTCGAGCTATGTGTCATCAAAGACGTCGCACCTGTGAACATCAGGCTCCACTTGTTTCCCTTCTCCCTTGTGGGGAAGGCAAAATAGTGGTTCTACAAGGACCAAGAAGCTATCAACATGTGGGATAAATGTTCCATGGCATTCCTCGCCAAATTCTTCCCCATGGGAAAAACCAATGCCTTGAGGGGATGAATCTCCAACTTCCAGCAAAGTGAGATAGAAACTATTCTTGAGGCATGGGAAAGGCTATAGGACTACATCCAGGCATGCCCGCACCATGGGATAGAAAACTGGTTAGTGCTCCAAAATTTTTATGATGGATTAACACCTATGTCGAAGGGCCACATCGATGCTGCTGCTGGAGGTGCTTTCTTCTCCCTTACTATTAATGGAGCTACAGCTCTCATCAATAGAATGGTGACCAATCAAAGCTGGGAAGAAAGAAAAACACAAAAAGCATGCATATCATTAAGGAGGAGGACGTGCTTGCCACCAAAATGGACCTCCTTATGAAAAGACTAGAAGAATGGGCCCAAGAGGAAAGAAGCAACGAAGGCACCATCTAGGCCATAGACTCACAAATGACTTGCGAGGTCTGTGGAAATGTTGTCCATTCAGGGAATGACCGCCCCGAAACCTATGAAGAAGTTGCCTTCATCAACGACAGGTTTTGCCAACACGGAGGCAATAACGGGTGGACTAACAAATCCTGCCCGCAAGGTATTACAATTCGAATCAACCTTCTCTAAAAGACTCGGTATTAGGCCAAACTAAAATTAATAAAAATATTACAAAGAAAATAATGTTTAATGATAAATGCTTGAAAATATTAATTCTAAAATTGACAGTTTATCCTCCTCTGTCAAAAATCAACTAAGCTTTTAACAAAATGATAGAAACGCAAATTTCCCAAATAGCTGCTGCTATTCCTGGCAGTCACTCGGGGACAATCTTGGGGCAACCCGAGAATTCTCTCGAAAATGCTCATGCAACTACAAGTCAATGAAGGAGGAGAAGTCTTGCCTGACGGACTAAAAATGTCGAGTCCTTGCCGAAGGTAAATCGGTAGTTATCTTAAAATCTAAAAATATTCAAAATAAAATATTTGTAAATTAAAATTTAAAATTTTACTTCAAAATAAAACTTTTGGAAAATTAAAATAAAAATCATTTTTTGATAGTTTAGATTTTTCTATTATCATTTCTCATTTTTAAAAATATTTATGAAAATTCAAAATATAATAAAACTTTTATGGAAAATCAAAATCTGAGTCAAACAAGTTTGAAAAAAGGGAAGACCCCAACGGCTAGGTCCCACTTAGCCGTTGGGAGAAAACCGCTAAAGGGGGTGCCAAGCGGGCCCACCTTTGGTGCGGGCGCACTAGGGTTGTGGACGCACCATGCTGGCCGCCGCACGCGCCGTCGCTCTACCAACGGCTCCTAGCCATTGCTCCCTCCCCCTCGTGGTAGGTTTTGTGGGGCTATAAAGCCAAGAGTGCCCTGGTTGAGCTCCTCACCCCTCTCACTCTCTACATTTTCACTCCCTCTCATTTTAGTGCTCAACACATTCTTGCAAAAAAATCTACAAAGTTCTAGTGCAAGGAAACTCTGCCAAAATCTCAAGCTCAAGCTAGTTCTCGGGTTTGTCATTTTATTTTTGTGCTAACCTTAACCAGCGCCTGAGTTTTTGCTTGTTGTTTGTGTTGTTTTCTCACCATGGGCAATGTCAGGATCAACGCCCTCTTAAGTGAGTACCCAAAATGATAATCCACAAGGGATTATTAAGTTGGACACATCTCTTAACAAAGTCATCCTGGTACACCCCCCATGAGATGTACTTGGGCTGGCCTCATCTAGGATTAGTTCAAGAGAGAGAATACATCACAACCATGATTAGATTACATCACAAGTTCAAGCATTAAAGTTTGCAAGTCTTGGTTCACACACTTAGTTCATAACACGATCACACATCACAGTCTACATCGAAGTCTAGCAGAAGTCTTTCAACATAGCATAGTTCATGATAACTGATACATGGGTGTGCTACATCCATGTATCTATGGAACACAGAATCATTCACCACTCCTGATCTGGCGAGAGGTCTAGAGCATAGAAAAATCCATGAATAGGAGCTACTGTACTTACAAAACTTAAGATCATAGAGGGTGAGTAGTCGAGTGTACTCCGCTGAACTTACCCAATATAATAAACAAGGATTATGCAATTGGGATAGTAGCAAGGAATGTGTTCATTGCCTAAAAGCATTTATACCAGAAAGTAAAGGTAATCTATGACATAGCAGTAGCAAGCGTAGCATAGGTAATCAAGTGTAAGCGATTAGCCAGTTGGAGCTCGATCTTCCACAAGTCTTGGTTTCCAAACCCAACTCTAGTCCACATCAAGAATTTAGAACTTATTGCTTTCAAAAGTAAACTCTACAAATGGGTACAAGTTAACCCCACTTGAAACAAGGGATATCGCCCATAAGACCCATCGGTATAAAAGGGATACCTCGATGTTCCATCCTTTCCCTAACCCAGCCAAGATGTTCGACGAAAGGTTTGGCATGTCCTCACTTAATGTCTTGGACATTTCTGACCAGCACAACCCCCTTGCTAGTTTCACAAACAAAACCATCACAATGAGTTAGTTGGCTTGTCACCCCTAGTGGAGACAAGTGGTCTGTACAGTTTTATGTTCTTACTCACTACCATGGATGCACGGTCCTTGATCGGTAAGAAAGCTATGTCATTCAAGACTCCCCCTTCTTGCCATGACCATACCCCTTGCCGACCATTATCTTTCCCATTCCCAAATGGAACAATTGTTGATCCCTCACCAAAAGTGTTGCTTGGTGGGTGAACAACCTATCATCGTGCGAGTAATGAGAAACCCATCATTAACTCAACTCTGTGATCTAAGCATACTAAGCAAGGTGATTAATAGAGACACACATGGAAGCTTGGTATGGCGATATATGGATATGGCTTGGAATAGGTGAAACCCTCCCGGTTCACTAGTCATATGGTAACATAGCGATACAATAAATAAACATAGTTCATTATGCATTCAAAAAGCATAGGGATGCATAGGGGCCTGCCTTGGACGTCGTTGCTAGGCTCGGTGGGTACTTCCTCTTGAGGCTCTTCCTCAAGCATGGGACCTTCGGGAATCGTGTCACCTATACATGCAAGATGCTTGATGAGTGAATTGCATAAAGTACAACACCCATGCTATGAGATGTCATGCAATGATATTTAGTTGATTAAGCTTTAGTGTTACATGAGTGAGTGTGTAGGTATACACTACAGGCCTGCTGACTGGTGACTATCGAATAGTCTGGCGTGAATGTTGGATGCTCCCGTGGTTCTGGGACTTAGTGGGAAATTGGCACTCTGGGATCATCGGACTATCCGATATAGGATCGGACACTCCGGTATTAGGTCAATGCTCTTAGGAATCTCTCTATGTTTAGTTTACAATTTAACAGATAATTCCGTCATGGCGATGGACCATCCGTTAGATTAGGTCAGTAGGGTTCTGCTGGCTGCTAAGTGCTCAGACTCTATCGGATACTCTGTGTGTGTGACAGATCATCCGATGTGAACTAGGTGCTCTCGGGTTTAGGCTCTATAATTCAGCGGACACTCCAGAATATCGACGGATGCTCCACTATACCAAAAGCTAAGGGATGGGTTCTCTAGCTCCTCTGTCTCTAATTTATAATTTGACGGATACTCTAGTGTAGTGGCGGAGGCTCTGGTGAATTATAGTGCATGCTATGTAGGTGAACAGAGAGCTATTTAGTACTAATGGACACTCCGCCAGTGATGTCGGGTCCTCCATCATTACTGACAGTGAACACTTCTTACCAACTTGAAATCCAAATCTTCATATGTGGTACTTGCATGTGTAAATCATCACTAGGGTAGGTTCCTAGGGTTCTATGGAGCATACCTAGCCAGTTGGTTCTAGCTACATTGGGTGCAAACTAAACCTAGGCCACAAATTGACATTTCCTAGGTTATGGCTCCTAAAAGTGAAATCCTATGTTTGGCTTGGTTAGATCCTTACCAAGGGCTGCAATGAGAAGATGCAAGGCTCTCCAAGATGATGCAGTAGCTAGATCTCCCCCTTGGCAACTCAAAATCTTCTTCTTCTTGATTCCTTCTCCTCCTAGCTCATTGTGGTGAGGGTGAGAGGTCTCCTCCCTTCCCCAACCCCTACCTCTCATGGATGAGGGCTTCTAGGTGGTCTCCATGGCCATCTCTTGCTGCATCCAAACTTCAATCCCCTCTCCTTCCTCCTCTTTTCCTCTCTTCTCCTTGCTTAGGTGTGAGAGAGTGTAGAGAGAGAGATGAACTAGAGAGAGTGGGAGTGCAAGAATGAGTGAATGAGCTAGTGGGTGCTCTGCCTTGGCCATCTCATGAGCTGGACAGGTGTGCACTTGGGTGGGGCTAGGTGAACTCTCAAAGTGACACTTCACATTTCTGCATGGGATAACTCTATCGGACGCTCCATCATGACGGCGGACTATCCGGTGGTGTCGGTTGACTGACTGACAGGGACTGAACTCTATTAGTGCATGTAGATGAATTGGTGGATGGTCTAGTGGTGTTGGCGGACCGTCCGTCAAGTCCAAAGTGAATAGACTGAATGTAGAATGAAGTGCAGTTTAGTTTCTAGTTTTGGATTACAAAATGCAAAGATGCTCATGATGCTAATACTTACAAGGGTGTCAAGACTAGGTTGTGACAGGCAAGTTCAGCAGGAAGGTTTTTGGTGCATTCAAGAAGGTCGTGGCAGCGAGTTCAAGTCACTCCCATGGAAGCTCAAGCACCCACCACTCCATCGAACAATCCGAGAGCCCGATGCATGAAGACGAGGAAGCTACGCCAACGGAAGAGCAAGAGCAAGAGCAACCGATGGAGGTGGAGGATGACGTGCCCTACCTTGACTTGGAAGGAGACCGGGGGACACAAGCATATAACCTCATCAAGAACCGTGAGTTCGTCCACATGCTGGCATATGACCCCAAACTTCTCAAAATGATAGGTATGGATGCCGAATTCACCTCTATTTGGAAAGCCATTGGATGGGAGGAAATTGATCCCGTTTGGGAAGAAGGTTCTCGCCTCCTATCCATCCAATTTTTATGCTTATTAAAAGAAATTGAGAATGAAATTACTTTTTGCTTGTTTGAACAAGAATATTTTTGCACTTGGAAAGATCTTGGTTCTCACATAGGCTTCCAAAGAAAATGCTCAATTGACTTAGATCATGCTCTCAGAGGTTTTAATCGTCATGAATTTTGGAGATAAATTTCTAGTCAAAATGTAGTTGGCAAATTTCAACCTCGTAACATGAATATTCAACATCCCACTTTGAGGCTCATGCATCAGTTGGATTGCCATGACTTTGTTTTCTAGGCAAGATATAAGATTTGTTCATCATGCCAAATTACAAGTGCTCTATGCCATGACTAAAAAGACTAAAATTGCTCCTGTCGAAGAAATATTTACACATTGGTTAGACTTGTTCAAGGCTTCTACATACATATCAAGTACGTCTCTTGTTACTTGTATTGCCACTAGTGTTTGTGCGATGGATGCTCAAGATGTAGTTTATATTCTAACTCCACGCATTATTATTATTTAGCATTCCTTGTTGCAAGGACATCACTTAAAATATATTGAAGCTGGAAAACTTGTATTTTTCTTCCCTAGGTATACAAACGAGATTCTGTTACCTAACCCGGATCTTCATTTGTATAAGTCCTAGGAGCTAACCTTTGCTCTCGAACCCCGAGAGGAAGCACGCAGGAGTTCTGTGTCTAGCAGGTTTACAGAGTAGGGCCAGAAACGAAGCACGCAGTTCATAGTAGCTACAGCCATCACCTTTCCCAGTTGTGCCTTTGGCGTACCATGCGCAGTGGTTTCTAGCTAAGCAGGCATCGGGGTTTACACCCAGGTACCACCTAGGCTGGGATCACACCCCGTTACCACATGAGGCTAGAGGGGCGAGATGGCAGGAGGCTGATGACATAGCATGGAGGAGACAGGCCCACTCCTCTGACATCAAGTTACTACCACCACCTATCTACCCACGACTGTCTGTTTCAGACAGTCGTGGGTTGGATAGCATCAACACCCGACTCAGAGGATTGGAGATCCGCACAGGTGAGATCCAAAATACGTTGAACACTCACATGCAGGATACAACCCAATGGCAGCTACAGCAGTAACAACAGATGGCGCAAGTGAACGCGTTGCTAAAGCAACAACACGACCAGCAGGTGACCTATTGGCAGTCCATGGGGTACAATCCGCCACCATAGGCTTTGAGCTAGCTTGGGGGAAGACCCTACAGAGGTACCTTATCTTTACATTTCGCATTTATATTTTCTGCATTCATTTATTTATTAGCAATTAAAAAATCTAAAAATTAAAAATACGGAAAAAATAAAATATGATAAAAATAACAAAAATATGAATTCCACTCCTCATATGTGTTTAAGAATGTTTAGTTTCTCCTATGTTGAAATGATGAATAGTTGCTCTGTCTATAATTCATCTGTGCCTAGGCTATAACTTGGTATTCCCCAAGATTTAAGTTTGTTGGCTAAAAATGTCTCATCCTAAAAACTTGAAACTTGTGGGTTGCAAAAGCATGATCCTTTTCTAAGTTGTTGCGAGTTATGATATGGTAAATAGAATATGCTATGAGTTTGTTCAAAGAAAAACTTGACATCCGGAGTTTTCAATTTAAAAAATGCTAAAATAAAAAGTTTCTCAATGATTATGATTTCCTATCATGTCCACATGACATGATTCAAAATGTTAGTCATATGCTACTTGTATTTACATTGTGTTTTGTCAAATTATTTATGACCCTTGTTGAGATTCTCGTCATGCACCCATGATCAAGATTCATGTGCACCCATAAAAAAGATGCTAACTCTTACACTGAGAGTTATGCAAAAACATGTTTTTCTGTCTACAAAAATAAATACTCTATTCATTTATCATGAGTCTTTCTCTATAAAGTTTTCATGTGCCAAAAAGAGAGTATGGGGCTATGTTAAAAAAAGAAAAAAAATGAGAAAATATCCATGCTAAAAAGCATGAGACAGAGAAAAAAATGCTTGCCAAAGAGCATGAAGAAAAGAAAGAAATAAAGATAGCCTATGCTTTCAATGCAATTATTAAAAAAGGGAGGGAGTCATGATCATAGGAGTACAAAAATATTTAGAATTAGGTAGATTTAAAATTTCACACACTTGCACTTGTTGATCAAAGTGTATGATTTGCATCTCCTTGGATCCAGTTTTTGACTTAGCAAAATATGTGATGCAAGTATGCCTCATCTTCATACCTACCCAAAACTCTACAAAAAGGCTTTAGACGTTGGATGAAAAGAAGGCAAAACTATCAAATGCCTTGGTGAGGATCATACACACTTGAGCGAATGAGAGAATCATTTGAGAAACTTACTTTTTATTTGCAAAACTCAAAACCTCCGGATAGATGGTCGATCAAAGAATAAATGATTGGTAATTCTGTTAAAACCATTCTATCTTGCAACCGCCCAAGAACTTGGAAAAGCAATGAGCCCCACAAGGATTAAGTTAAAAGGGTGGATAGAATGCCAAACTTATTTGAATTAAGAAAGAATACTTTGTTATAGGCATGGCACTTGTGAATTGTATCGGCATAGTAGCAACTCCTGATAAACAACCAAGTACTTAGCTATTTGGTAGGGACTAGCAAAGGTTAAGCTTGGGGGATCTTCTTGGCGGTCGTTAATGACCAAATCCAATAGCCAATTAAGACATAAAAAGAGGAGAAATTGGCAGACTTAAACACATATGCCTTTACTATTAACCAAGTTCCACATATATTTGGAGATTATTGTTTTGTAGGGCATAAACACGAATATATGAGAAATACATAAAAAGGCGCATTCCAACAAGGCGTAAAACTCAATTACGCAATGGAATAAAGGAGAAGGCCCATCTACCTAGATTATTTGGGCGAAATACCACCCAAGGAGCAGCCCAGGCCCAACTAGGGATCCACCATGCGAAGGTGGTGGCGAGATGGGTTGTCCAGGGTGTGGCAGCACCCTGGGTGTGACCGCACAGCCCCGTGCTTCGCCGGGTCCCACCTTAGATGGCGGTGCAGTGGCGGTATGCACAGGCGGTTGTATGCAGGATTCCCTCTAGATATGCTCTCCAAACCGCCATCAAAGTAGTATAAATAGATAGGGAGAGCCTCCTCTCTACCTTTGTACTTTTACTTTTAGTAGTCATCTAGAGCAAGGCAAAGCTACCTTGGACGGCTTGACTCCTTGGAAGAGATTCTTGGTATGAATATCAATATGTGTTCTTCCAAAGTCTTGTTCCTATCTTATAATTATAGTCATACTTATGAACTAGAGTATAGTCTTTATGTTATGATCTTAGCATATGAACTAGTATATAGTTTCTATGTTACGAGATTAGCATACATGACTTTATGATTAATTATTCATATAACTCATATGATTAGAATTAGAGCTAAATTGAGGTGGCGGTCCATCGTGCCTTTGGGTGTGCCCAAGTCTTTTACTTGTCGATCCATAGGGTTGGAGTCTCGGAGGGATTTGGGTAGTTTCTGTGTACATGGGCGTGGTGCTCGGGTATGGAGAGATAGGTGAATGCATTGTCCTTCTCCATGGTTGAGGGGTAGGGGGTAGGTGCTGATAGCCCTGTCTGTCCCTTGTATTTCCCCCACATTCATTTAGGGTATAGGAGTCTAAATTATCACATGAGGTTGCTGGCAGACCAGTACTCGATAGCCTCCCGACCTGCTTCACACTTAGTACTAAAATTAATTATATAACTTGTATGATCATTAACTATTCTTTGCATGACTATATTAGAACATGCCTTCTCTACTTAGGGATATTCTTTTATTCTTTATTTCTATTTTATTCTTGAGGAATGCCCAAGTGTGTGTCCACTATCTTTATCCATATCATATTTACCCCTGTTATAAACATTGGTTCACTTTGCAAGTTTGGTATTGAGTTCATATCCATACTAGAGTCTTAATGAATTGTGCCTTCCTTTGGGAAAATATAAATAATGATATCCTAAATACTTCCGGGTGAAATGCTACAATGATAGATTCATGCGCTTGTGGATAAATATCTAAAATTGTTAAGATCTATTATTAAGACATTTCTGGCACCATTGCCGAGGATGGATTCTATCTCCATACTTGGTGATTGCGCTAAGAAATACCAACAACGTGTCATACGGTCTCGAACTCTAAGGCGCACAAATGGAACATTCTAGTCAATAGCAAACAGAGATGTCCAACAACTACTAAATATTATGAACATTTTTATTCAAAATGTAGAGGCATGTTACAATTGAACTACTCATGCAGAGCGTTACAAATGATGTCCTCTACATTCACCATGGCCAAGATGCCATCGACCACGGCAGAGAAGTCGCCGGTCAAGTTCTCGCGATCTCGATAGCTCGTCTCTCCTGGGAACCCCGGCTCCACCATGGTCAGGTCCTCACCCAGCCAAAGCTGGGCGGCAGCCATGGCTGAAGCGGTCTCTTGGTGAATGCATTACATGGCCACCTCCATGACTCGCGGTGGCACGGTGCAAAGGCGGTCCTCTAGGGTCATCCCCATAGGCGCAGGAGGCGAAAGCAAGTGGACGATGTTGCCTACTGCCATGTAGAGGTCCTAGTAGCGTCTATTGCTCTCCGCTGCCATTTGGGAGGAGACACAGGCATTGTCCTTGGCTACCTAGCAAAGGCCTCACCTCGCACGACAATCAGCTGCTCCTAGATGGCTGAAAAGGAGATAAGAAAATGCTACAACTGAAGACATGACGTCGCATGAAGTGAAAGGCCAAGATCATATCATGCCAAATGCCTTACCAGTGAGGCGCGCCTAGGCCTCGGTGGCGGCAAGCTCCACCACCGCCGTTTCCCGCTTCGCAGAGGCAACAGAGAGGTGCAACCGATTTGCCTCCCGGTTCTCCTCGCAGAGGGCGAAGGTGGCCACGTGTAGCTGCTCCACCAACGTGAGCACATCACCCCACCCCCCCCCCCCCCCCGTTGTCAAAGGAGGATATAGCTAGAAGTGGGATCGGCTCTCCGATGGCAGCGCCGCCAAGCTGCCCTCCCCTTCCCATCGCAACCTCACAAGAATGCAGGGATGAGCTGGGAGAACCTCCGCGACTCTTCCATTGGGCGCTTCGTTCCCCGAACCACCATTTGATGAGATCTAGAAGATTGGGTGTCGAGGCGGAGTGTCGGACAAAGAAGATAGAACGAGAAGATAGGTAAGTGTAACGAGTTTAGAAAGAAATCATGTACTTGCTTCCCTGCCTTAGCCTTTGCTTTAATAGAAGGATGGGCGAGATAGGCGCCCATTGGAGTTCCCTTCGATTGCACTGAGCGAGCAGCAGGAGTTAAGACGAGGCCACATCTCGCACGATCTTAGTGGAGCACGCTTCTCCTGGCGAAAGTAATGATGACTAAATGGTGTTGGAAGTTGGACGGAGAAAATTGACTCGACGACGCAGCTCGGCCCCTCTAGCGATAACCATGTGGTTTAGGCGAGACGAAGTGCGAACTTGTCACACCCCAAAATTTCTTTATTTGGGATGTGACTAGAAAAAACAAGAAACAAAAAAAAAGATAATTACTATTTTCTAAAATTTTCCAACTTTAGTTAAGTTGGAAAATTTTAGATGTTGGAAAAGGTGAGTTTCTAAAACGTTTGGAATTAAATTTGGGTGATTGATGCATTCATGCCTTTGCATTGTGTTTATGTGTGGAAATGAATTTAAATATGCTTTGAGAATGCTTAGGGTTTGATCCAAACATCATGTCCAACCTCTAAAACCCTATATCCAAATTGAGCCCGATTGAATTTCTAAACTCCTAGTTCTTTTTATATTGAATCATGTCCAAAGCCCTAAATATATGTTAGATGACCAATCGTCCTTTCTTTTCTCCACACAAAATTCTATAATCACTTTGGTCAAGTTGAAGCAATCATATGTTATCTACCCATGTTAGTCTCAATTCCAAACAAGCCCATGTTGACTCCTTCATCTCTAGTGTTTACCTTTTCAAGCCCTAACCCATAAATGTTCGGACTATCACCGTAATCAATCCTAGCCAACCAACATCTCTAAACATTCTCCCTTCTGGACCATATTCTGAGGCTAGGTCTCATTCCCAAATTATGTCGAGTTTCACTAAAAATTCTTTACCATTGCCCTATATGGAACCAAAACATAATCCAAGTTCTTATATTTCTCTTTTCACCATCATTCCGATTCAACGTCAACTAGTGAGCAGCCCAATTCTTCCTCTCGCTAACAGGCTCCATCTCTCTCTTTACCATCGTCAATAAAAGCCCAGCACCCCTCTCCACCCCTTGGACGAGCCCTCCCCCTTTCTCTTGTGAAAACATGCGCCACTCCTCTTTGATCATGCATGGAATCAGCACCATAACAACCTTTTAGTTTTCCTTTTGAATTGCGCAGTTAAAAGATGAGTAGCAGCCAACATATCTCTTTCCTATTGCCCATCCTCCTCTTGCTCTCATGCAAAAACATCAGCATCTAATGCCTACTCTCTTAATTCCTTGGAGGCACCTCCTTTGCATGCCTCTCTTCAATCTCTCTTTAATCCTCTCCTAACAGCACCCTTTACTCCAATTTCTAGTCCTCTCTTGCATGCAAGAAAACAACTAGCAATATCTCTTGGCCTCTCTTTCACGTGAATAAGTCTCCACTCTTCTCTCTATGCCACATTCTCCTATCCCCTTCATGCAAAGATAATTGCAGCAACTAATTCTTCCTTCGTTAATTCCCTTGGTCACACCTGTCTTAACCACACCCTCCATAATACCTTCGGTTTCCTCTTCATTAGTTCACACAAAAATAGAAGTAGTTGCACTCGCCTCTCCCTGGTCAACCTCTCCCCTATTGCTGCTGCCGCCCATTGTCTCTCCCTCATGCAAAAATAACGGCAACGCATAATACTCCTCCTTAATCCCTCTCTTAATCTCTGCATGAATCACACATAATTGCCTTGATGGACAATCTCTCCCTCCTTCATGTCCTCACCTCCCTAATGCCCTTCTTCCTTTTTGCATGCCGAAACACATAAGCTGTGTCTCTCCTCTCCTCTTATGCATAAATAACAGCAACCATTGGTGTACCTTGCCTCACATCTCCCTAGACCCCCCCTTTAATCAATCGGTTTCCACCTCCTCTCAAATGCATGACTAAGGGACAGCCATGCCTCTTCTCTTCCCCCTCACATTCTGCCATGGACGCCCCTCCCTACCCATCATGCTAGAAAACTGATGCATCAATTCCTTCCTCTTAAATTCCTAGACCCACCTCTCTTATCTCTACTCCGTTACTCCATTTCTTAAATTGCATGCATACATGCAGAAAACTGCAGCCTTATCTCCTCGTCCATTCCTCCCTCACGCACGAGATGGACACCACATCCCCTTGCCCTCTCTCCTTCCTCTCCTATAAAATGGAACCCCTATAATGCCTCCAAGTCCCTTTTGCATCCCTGCTGTTCTCCTCTCCCTTGATCCCTCTCCCTCCTGTACCTTTCACATGAAAAACAGAGGGAAGAAGGAATCCCGTCCATGGATGCTCCTGCCCTGATCCCTACCTCCCTCTCTTTCCTCTCCACCAAAACAGAGAAGATCTCGCCACGACGACTCTGTTTTGCAGCTGCATGCCTCTCCCCGTCGCCTGGATCCTTCGCATCATGACGTGGTAATGACCATGGCCTTCTCTGTTCTTCACCATGATACTCATCTTCACCCATTCCCTCTCTGTTCTGACTACCCAGGGCACCGCCACAGCACTGCATCTCTTCATGGATGCCACCGTGATATGCTTTGTCGCCTTCCCGAACCAGCAGCCCCATCCCGTCGATCGTTGGCTACTCCGCTGCCCATCGCCGGCGCTGGTCATCGTCAAGCTTGTCTCCGGCAACCATGAACCTCAATGTGAGGCCCTCTCCTATCTCCCCATATTGTATACATGTCCCCTATTATAAATAATGAATCATCAATGCAGTTTAATCGAGTTTTGGTGAGGTTTGCAAGCGATATCCTCTGCTGTCCCCGCATCCAGCAATCCTGCTGTTGACAGCAATGGCGTTCCCCGTTGATCCAACAAGCTATATGATGAATACTTTGACTATAACATCATTTATATACTTGCACATGCCTCTGTAAAATTTCATGGTTATAGAATCCAAGACGAAAGAGATATCATCTTTTCCGTGCCCGTTGTCTCTGCTGTTTCAGCAGCGGTTCGCCTCTGAATGGCAGTGATGTTACCCATTAACTATTTGTCAAATGATCAAGCCCTTTAATCAAAGTGTAGTTACCATCCTTGAACACACCGCTGTAAGACGGTTTTGCCATAGGAGTTGAGAAACCAGAGATATCATCATCTCCATGCTCGCTGTTCCTGCTGTCTTGTCAGTTTGCAGCTCAGAATGGCATTGGCATTCCCCGCTAATCCGATGGCCAAATCACCAAGCCCTTAAATCTACATATTCCTGATATCCCTGCGCATGATTCACAAGTTGGTTCATCTCTACAATCCACGATGGCCAAGATATCGAGGCCGTAGTAACTGCTACCCCTGCTGTCCAAACAGCAGCCATCCTGTTTTTGCAATCGCGTTCCACAGCTAACCAATTGTCAAAACACCATGACCTTTTGCCATAAGTTCAGTGTGGCCCTGTATTTTCATGTTCACAATCACTGCTACCTGCCACTATCCGCCACCGGGTATACTCGATCGGTGCACAAATCACTATAATTGCATTCCCCTTTTTATCTAGCGTCCACCTGAGTGCACTGATTGGTCATGATATCGTCCCATGTAACCTATACACATATCAAAAAGCACTCCCTCATATCCTCAAGGAAAACCAAAACATGTGCCATATGTTTTGTGCCCTTGCTAGCCTTGTTTCTTCCCCTGCTTCATCTTGGGCAATTTCCATCCGTACCAACCACCACAAAAATCTTTGCCTCTTCAAGTTCTACAGCGGGAGAGTGATCTTATTTGTTTCCTAAATGTTATCATAGCTCCCACCTCGTGATCCACATCTTCCATTGGCAACCGTCGGCTAATCGATGGATGGCAAGCTCATTATGTCACAACAACATCATCTTACTCGTGTCTAGTCATCAACATATATATGCTCTTTTACACCAAGCCTATCACCTTCATCCCCTCAAATGCGATCTTTCCCATCGATGTACTCATGTTCACTTCATTCTTATCAATGACATGTCCATCTTACATATGAGCCCCTAATCATATACATTGAACCAATATATCCTTGCTTTGCAAATCTTCCAAGTTAGCCAACATCCATCATATATATTCCATCTCTAGCAATTATCAAACCTTCTGTTGACACCAAAATTTGGTAAGCCTATCCTAGAGAGGAAGAGATCGGTCGATGATGTCAAAAACAAGATAATAGAGGATATTTGTCTGTTGACATCAGTTTTTGAAGCCGGATCGGTATCCATTGCCGATCAGGAGATATTGTTTAATGTATTTGGATGGAAAGAGATTGAGCGGATAAATCAGAATCTAACTGTGACACGCTAGCTCCATGTGACGGCAAGAGGCTCGTACGTTGGACATTTAAAGGAGTATGACACATGCACATATGGAAGGATGTACGAGAACAAAAAATGGATTTGATCAACCAGGTAATGTGGTCCGTATACAAGCAAGGCAGATCAAGAATTAAAATATCCATATTTGCTGGAAGGAGAGATTGGAATATATATGAAGTACTTACGTGACCAACCATGTTCTTTGTTGGGACTCGAATGTACGTGTATCTGACTGAATAAGATATGTCATGTGTTGATCAAAGAAATGTGAAGACCAAGTGCTCCTTTGGTAAAGGTATAGGAAAGCAACAAGAGACAAGAAGAGTCCAAGAGTAGCATTATTAATGGTTGATGGCCACGTGATGCAGGAAGGTGGCCGAATTGTTTATTTTGTTAATTAATGAAGTGCTTGCAAAACAGTCCAGCTGTTACATATATGTACAACTAGTCAGTTTGGCAAAGACGATGGATTTAAGATGAAAAGACGTCGGTCAAGGAAGCTTTGTTACCAAGGATTATGAAAAAGAGGAAACTAGAGTCCATGTATCTTTCCTTTTAGATTTATCTTGTGAGGCAAGTTTTGTACTAGTCGTGACCAATTAGGATAGCTTCAAGCCTCAAGGTATAAATATGCGTCCAGGGCATTGTAAGGGATACATAATCAATCAAATACCAGTTATTTACTTTTTTCGGCTCTGGCCACCCCTTAGGAGTAGGAGTAGAGTAGATCTCGATGAGTTCTTCAGCAAGTACGGCTGCATCCATCTGGTTGACCTCCACTGCTTGTCTGTAAGTACTGTCATAGCGTATACCTCTGTTCGTACGGCTAGATCGATCCGGTCGACCTCCACTGTGACTCTGATGTAAGTTAGTTATCGACTCTTGTCTAGTTCAAGTACGGCTGCTTCGATCCGGTCGACCTTCACTGCTCAAACTAGATTAAGGTCAAGTTATTGGCTCTATCTAAGGGTGGCGTTCCTTCAGATAGATTCATTAAGTTACCGATATTGCTTATTGCTTCCATTATTTATTTAATTACAGCAATATCACTTCGCCCGATTGGGATTGATCTAGATCGGCCTTACATTTTTTGAACTCATTGTTTGTTAATCTAAACTGATCTAATCTGCACTTTAAACGATGAGTTATGTTTTATTGGCGCATAGCGAGCGGTTAAGGCATGTTTGATCTTGAGTAGATCTATTGGTCAGCGAAAACTGTTCCATGGCCCGTTATCACGGCCTGTGTGATTCTGCCTCACACCCCACTGTTAGCACCGTGGAGTGGGGATCGTTATTTGGTAGATCTATTCCTGAGAGGGCATGGCCTTAACTATGCGCTATGCCTGAATCGACTGTTTTAGCCGATATCAAGCGCTTTCACGAACAGTTCGCATCACGAGATCGTTGAAGTAGCGATAGGTTGAAAGATGTGTTAGCCCCATGATCTTATTATTGTATTACGGCCTACATGATTCTGCCTCATGCCCCACTGATATTAGTAATAAGTTAGGGTCGTCGAGTCTATTGTTGTTTCTATGGCCTGCATGATTCTGCCTCATGCCCCACTGGTTATAGCGATAGATGAGATCTAACATGTTCATTAGATTTATTTCTATTAAATGGTTGAATGTTGATGAACTGTTTCTTTTATAAAGGAGTTCGGTTGCTTACCATCATTGGCTTAGCATGAATTAATTATTGTTGACATCTTATTGCCATTGACTAATATTTGTCTAAAGAATGATATTCATCATGAACGATAACCAATTCTTTTTACACAACCCCATGAGCTTTAACCGATTTATTCTTATGGATATGCTGGAATCGACTATTTAGTCAATCTCCTTTCATATCGGCTCTCAAAGCCGCACATTCAGGACTGTCTGACAACACCGGCATGTTCCGCCCTTAATTACTGATAAACTTTTTCTCCTTGTCAATTGTAGGGTCAAATTGACTAACACGTCTCGAGAGGAGTGTGCAGGATCGACCATCCCTACGCTGAAGCTAGGCGGATCTCTAGCTCCATCGAGCGAACCCTTCTGGCTTGCTCGTGTGTCCTCGGCACGGGACGAAATTCTTTGTCGACACACATTTCTGGCACGCCCGGTGGGACCACAATCAAGTCTAATTAAAAGTCAGATATATCCACAATTGAACACGACAAAAACGCCAGGAGCTTGCATATAGGCATCGACACAATTGGCGATCATCTCATTGGGCTTCATATTCTATCTCGCCATATGTACGCCGTGACCTTTTTCTTGAAGATGCAAGCAAGTAAAGTCAGAAAAAGCACTTCAAACTGCATGCGAAGCGTATCGGCCATCGGGTGACAGAGTCTGACTAAAAGATGTCCACGTACCCAATGCTGATAAGGGGGAACAACAGAAGGCCGATTATGTTTATCATGTTATCTACGGCAATTAATTCACACGCTGTTTCTTCCTTGCTAGGATTGATCGGTTAATTGTTGGAGCTGAATATTCGGAACTATTTTGGGAACATCTATCTATATTGCCAAGATTTGCCACCGCACCGGCTTGCAAGCCAATCCTGCTGTACGTGTCGTCTGCATGGTGCCGGTCGTGGCATGTGGCAACACGTTTTCACTCCAAGTAATAAGCTCAAGAAGGATTCGAGTCTAGCTCCTGTATGTATTGCTAGAAGAAGATCAACTAAGGAAGAAAGAGTCCAGAGGCCATCTACCAATTCACCAGCAGTAGTTTCATCAAGGTCGTTACCAACAATGTTACCACATCGCCTTTCACGAAAGCAAGCCAAAGCTGACAGGATTAATATTGTTCGAGAAGAGTATCAGCATTCAAATTGGAAAAGGTTGTTTCCATCGGCTGTTGGATTCTCTTGAGTATGAGGTATAGCCAATGAGCATACTGTTTTCACATGCATGTGTGGTATTTTAGGCAGCTGCCGATGCATGTGGAAAAAGATAGACGAGCACCAACAGAAGTTACATGCATGCATACAACGCGTGCATATTCTGTCATATGAAGGCGAGATGCAGCAATAGGTGCATGCGGCAAGAGTCCAGGAGATGTGCACCTTGAGGAAACAGTCAAAAAGGAAGCTGTAGTCGGGATCAAGCACGACTGCACAAGACTATTTGCACATAAAAGGTGTGCTGCTCGTCCAGGGGAAGCAATTTCAGTTGTCCGGTGAAATTTTGAACCGATGGAACACGCTAATAAGCGTTGGCCGATAGTCATCTGAACAAAGATACAAAAGGCGATGGACCATGCTAAAAAGCATCAGCTGAAGAGCAAACGCATTGGCTATCTATACTTTGAAGATTATTGGCACACAGGGACAGCCGATGTGACTAAATATACAAGAATGTTGACCGATGTCTTCAAGAAATTAAATTAATTGGTTTAGTTCAATCGGCTACGAGGGAACCGGTAAAATTTTAATCAGCTATGGAATAGCCGATTTCACCAACACAGGAGCCGATTCTGTCGGCTCTCCACAAGCCGACATATGCCTCAGTATGCGAACTGTACTCAAATGTAGGAAGAACTGCTGCAACTCGCCCAGACTCGGATCAGATCACATGCAGCAAGACAACTCAGCAACTCAAGGATTGGCTAAAGAAATGGCACAGCATGCCAAAACTGTGGCTGCTCCTTTACAGCCGATATTCGACGATGTCAACTATGTATGGCCTGGACTCAATTCATGACACCACTTCTAGCACCCAAATTGAGGAGGGATGAATAGCTAATCGGCTGAAAGCTGTAAAGAAGCCGATTTCGAGATGCAGAAGATTAATTTAGAATTATCAAGACTAAAAAAAAGATAATTTTGAGGCATGAGTTCTCATAGTCCAAACTAGGGGGCCTGATTGCACGCTTGGTGCTAGAAGCGTCGGCTTATGACAACTGATTTTCAAGATAGAAGAGAGTTTCAAGTGGAAATTCAAGTGTCAGGACTAGAGGCCGATTGTGTTTTGTTGCTTGTACGACTGCTATAATCAAGATATGGGACTAACGATCAAGTTAAGTATGAAGATATGCTTAAGGGACTTCAATTTTTCGGATAATATCTTAAGGGAGTATTTTGACATTAGTGGAATTAAGATGATGTTGTCAGTCCAGCAGCAATACACCTTGCCATTATTAATTATTCTTTGGAGGTGGATTTGGGGTCTCCCTGTTCAAAGGATAGGAGGCCGCGGTTGGTATAGCCGTGGCAGTACGTCAGTTTCCTGCCATTGTCCGACTCACCATGACATGATAGCACAGAGACTATCCAGTGCGCACTCCACCTGGGTGTGAACGTGAAAATGACCAGTACTGCACCATCTCCTTGCCGACGGCCAGCTGGTCAACGATGATCATAAAACCAATGGAGTTTACGGCCGATCGACTAAGCTACAAAGCCAATCAGCTAAAAAGCAGTCTGAGGGGATCTGGAAATGTGTCCAGCCCTGATGGTTTAAATAACTCAGAAGAGAAGGAAGGGTTCAGCGGCTAAGACAGAGAGAAGCAACCCAGAGGAAAATATCAAAGTCGCAACAAAAGCCGATGATAAAGTATATTACATCGGCTCAAGCAAAGATATCGGCTCATTTTGGCCAAGGCTGATTGGTTCTATTTCTAATAATGAATCTGGCCCAGGGCCGATTATGTCTATCAAGCTTGGCACGCATAAGTCTGTCACGACATTTGACTGGAAAGCTGTGCTTGTCATCTCGTGGAAAGCAATTGAAGGTTCTTCTGCGTGTACTTGCGTCTACGAAAGAATACAAATAGTAAAAGGAGAAGGATAAAGTCATCACTGATACCAAGCTATGTCCAGTCAAAGCCTTGGCTTATAATGGCCAATTCCAAAATAAAAGAGGAAGTCACAAGGTTACTCATCGGCTCATAATGGGGATGCCAGGACATTAAGCCAATGAGGCCCTTTATGTGATGATCACGCATCAAGCCGATGTACTTATTAGAGTCAGATTAAGTTTTCCTCAATCAGCTATTGTGATCGGCTATTGCAAAACAGCAGCGCGTTTGAGTAAAATTACAGCTAGTCAAGACCCCAAGATGCTGCAAGTCGCTGCAGGTAGATACTTTCCCTATTGAGAAATTGTACATTTACGTGGGAAGTAAAATCTGCTACGTCGTGCTCCAACCCAAGGCAAGATCAGATTAATTCGAATGAAGGAGTGTAGGAATATATGAAGACAGCCAGCATCGCTGGTGGAAAATATATCGGCTATTTAAGAATATTATTTTCAGTTCTCTATATAGCGGCACTTTAGAAGCATCATTATATTAAATCGGTCCCAAGCGGAGGCACTTATCGGCTCAAAATGGAGGGGCGTACATGCAGATATGAGGTACACGCCCTTCTATGATTGGCTCGCATATTATTCTTTAGTCCTTGCTTTTCCTATCACTTGTGAACAATCTATCATAGAGAAAGCATGTTATCTAAGTAGTTGATGAATGAGATATAGTATGATGACAGAAACCTTGCTTCTTTTTGCAAAGTACTTAAAAAATTTTCTTACAAAAATTCAAAATCAATAGCTTGTCTCCTTAATGATGTTGAATTTCCTACCAGAGCCATACATTAGTCTCAACCAAAAACCTTCCACATAAGCTGCTTGTTTTGTGTTGAGTTTTGTCAAGACTCATTGACCCTTGTTCAGAGATTTATCATGTTCCTAAGATCAAGATCACGTACACGCTACATATGTGTGCTGCTTCTACACTGAAAGTACGCAAAAACATGCTTTTCATCCACCTCAAAGTGTTCTGCTCCTACACTAGGAGAAGACAAAAAATATGTTTGCTAAGTTTTATCAGGATAAATGCTCCAAGTTCTTGATGATATTTCTCTCAAAAGTTTATTGTAAAAAGAGACATGGGTCATGCAAAAATATAAAAAGATGGACACAAAAGAGGTCCAAAAGTAAAAGAAAAAAAAAGAAGAAAGAAAAAAAAGGAAAAAGAAATGAGGTTAACGATAACCCATGTTCTCGCAAAAATATTCCATAAGAGAGAAATATATTTCAGAGAGCATAGTAGAATTAGGTTAGCCACTAAATATTCCACACACATGCACATCTTGATCTAAGAGTATGACACTTCTTTCCTTGGATCCGGGGTTTGACTTTACGATACGCAAGGTAAGTATGCTACATACTTTGTCCCTACCCGAACTCCACATAAGCTTTTTAGAAGTAGGGTAAATAGAGGCAAAACAGTGTCTTGGTGAGGAACTATGCACATTGAGCGATCTGAGAGAATCATTTGGGGAGCAAAGCTATGTTTTAATTTTAAAAAAAATCTTTTAAAAAACCCAAGTTTTCTGAGCAGGAGAAGTGAGGATGACTGGATTCTAATCCGTTCCATTCTTCAACCACCCAAGATGGTGTGGTAGACACATCAAAATTCACATGTGCAGGTGAGGCTTGGAATAAGGTAATATTGTTGCAAGTGAATTCCTTGACTCCTTGGAAGAAGACTATCGGCTAGAATACCTAAGCTTTTATGCAGCATATTTCCATACTGCCGATTAACTTGTGTTGCTATGATCGAGTTTGTTGCCGGCTGATAGTTCATATTTGTGTGATCGATATCAGCTGATAGTTCATATTTGGGCCACTCCTAATCGGCTAAGGCAAATGGACGAGGATGCAGAGAAAGATCAATTTTGGAGTTATCAAGATCAAGAAAAGCATGGAGCCGATGCAGCTTTCAGTGATTACGATCAGTTGTCATCGACTCAGGGAAAGAAGACCATCGGATCAAAATAGTTCGAAGCATGAAAATTCATACTTCGAACTAGGGGGGCCTATGTTGACACCAAAATTTGGTAAGCTTTCCCTGGAAAAGAAGAGATCGGCTGATGATATTAAAAGCAAGAAAAATCTCCTAATCAAGGTATATTTATGAGCCGGCCGAGGAATATTCTTTAAAATATTTGGAGATACATGACATCGGGGAGTTTCTCATCGGTCCGGAAATATTATTTGATATATTTTGAGGTGCATCACGAATGACTTGCTTGGTAGCTGATGGTTCCGAGACATGGGAGGACATCAGTTACGGACAATGGAGTTGGAGTCCAGGCAGGATACTCGCTGGTTTCGTGCACTTGAGATACTCCAGGCTGTGCAATGGATTGGTTCCGTACTGGCCAGGCTGGGAAGGAGTCCAACATATTCATCAATTGAAAAGGGAACAGCTCTCCAAATTCCATGTGTATCACCTTAATTACCTGAATCTTGATGGTGTACGTGCATGAAGGAAAGGGAAATACTATTTTATTTGGGATAAAACATGACGTCCAGATGCACGTCCAGACGCAACTCAACGAGTAATGGAACACAGCCAGGATTGAGATCGAGTTTGGTTTGGCCCTCAAAGAATTCCGTCCAGAAGAGTCTCCGACCGTTGGGATGTGCACGTGGAGTTTGTTTGGTACTTCATGCAAATGGCTTCGCTAGTCTCGTCTAGGAAAGGCAAATCATATGCATTTAATATATATGGCCAATACTAGCTCGACCATACAAGGTGTACGTGAACAAGGCAGTATCAAGACACAACCATGTATGACATACTTGGCTAGGAGTACATTTATAGAAAATTGATATGGTTAGTTTAGCTCACGAGATCCCATTAGATTTTGGACTCTTGTACTCACGAAGGTCCATCCACCCTATAAATATAAGGGGTGATGGCCAATTATAAGACACACAATCAATCAAATACCAGTTATTTACTTTTTTCGGCTCCGGCCACCCCTTAGGAGTAGGAGTAGAGTATATCTCGACGAGTTCTTCAGCAAGTATGGCTGCATCGATCCGGTCGACCTCCACTGCTTGTCTGTAAGTACCATCATGGCTTATACCTCTATTCGTACGGCTGCATCGATCTGGTCGACCTCCACTGTGACTCTGGTATAAGTTAGTTATCGACTTTTGTCTAGTTCAAGTACGGCTGCATCGATCCGATCGACCTCCACTACTCGAACCAGATTAAGGTCAAGTTATCGGCTCTATCTAAATGTGGCATTCATTCGGATAGATTCATTAAGTTACCGATATTACTTATTGCTTTCATTAATTATTTAATTAGAGCAATATCACTTCGCTCGATTGGGATTGATCTAGATCGGCCTTACATCTTTTTTAACCCATCGTTTGTTAATCTAAACTGATCTAATCTGCACTTTAAATGATGAGTTATGTTTTATCAGCTGTTTTACATCAACCTTGATCGTGCATAGCGTGCAGTTAAGGCATGTTTGATCTTGAGTAGATCTATTGGCTAGCAAAAAATATTTCATGGCCCGTTGTCATGGCCTGTGTGATTCTACCTCATACCCCACTATTAGTACTGTGGAGTGAGGATCGTTATTTGATAGATCTATTCCTGAGAGGGCATGACCTTAACTGTGCGCTATACCTGAATCGGTTGTTTTAGCCGATATCAAGCGCTTTCACGAATAGTTCGCATCACGAGATCATTGAAGTAGCGATAGGTTGAAAGATGTGTTAGCCTCATGATCTTATTATTGTATTACGACCTGCATGATTCTGCCTCATGCCCCACTGATATTAGTAATAAGTTAGGGTCGTCGAGTCTATGGTTGTTTCTACGACCTGCATGATTCTGCCTCATGCCCTATTGGTTACAACGATAGATGAGATTGAAGGTAGACCGTGACGCCTAAGAGAGGGGGTGAATTAGGCAAATTAAAAATCTAACTCTAAACTATGGCCTCTTTTTCTAACATTAGCAAAACCTATGTAAAAGATAAACTATCTAAATGTGCAACTACGGTTTTGCTAGTGTGTTGCTATCTCTACCGCAAAAAAAGTAAAGCAATCAATGTAAATGTGAAAGCTAAAGAGCAAAGTAGAGATATGCAAACTCCTATTGACGACTTTGGTATTTTTACCTAGGTATCGAGAAGCGCGTAAGCTTCCCCCTAGTCCTTGTTGGAGCCCCTCGCAAGGAATCCCTCGCAAGTGCCAAGCTCCTGGTCGGGTAACTCTGTGGATAGCCTCGGGCCTTCGCCACACGCAAGTGGGTCTCCGACATGCCTTCCGGCAAGCCTCTCTCGGATGCTCCCCGTCGTCTTCACAATCAAGCTTTTGGCCGAAACGCTGCGGACCTTGTTCCCTCCGGTACATGGTGGTGGCCACACCACAAACGCGATTGGTGTGATCTCGCAAGACTACAAGCCCCTTCGATGTACAACAATGGTGCGCTCAAGCACCAAGTGGAAAGAGGTATGCAAACCTCACTAAACACTAGGCCTAAACCTAGAGCAAGCGCATAAGCAGTGGTCTAATCAACCTAAGCACTTCGCTAAGCACCTACGCTAATCACCTAATAAAACACTAAGCACTATGCAAGTGGAGATCACTACTCAAATGGCCGGTTGGGGGACTATTTATAAGCCCAACTGAGAAAGTAGCCGTTGGGGATGAAATCCCACTTTTCTGCTACTAACCAGACTCTGACCAGCGTCCGGTCACGAAAACGGCTCTCTAGAACCTTACTGATGTTGATCAGACTCTGGCACCCAGCGTCCGGTCACTTTGCTACTCAGCGTCCGATCCAGCGTCTGGCCACCTCTGTGAGCTGTCCAGCGTCTGGTCCAGCATCCGATCACATCTGTGAGCTGTCCAGCGTCCGGTCCAGCGTCCGGTCACCTCTGTGAGCTCGTTTCTTCACGATCTTGTGTATAGCTTGGTTCCTATCTTCGTGCTTGGACTTTGCTTGATATCTTGGGTCTTCTCTTGTGCTTTGAAAGTCTTGCTTATGGTGTTGATCATCGGATCATCATATCGCCTTCATCCAAGTCACGTCTTGCATCCTATTGAATTATAAAACAATCACTTGTAAATTCATTAGTCCAATTCGATTATGTTGGTCATCAAACACCAAAATCTAAAGTAAATGAGCCAAGTGTCTATTTTCCTTATAATCTCCCCTTTTTGGTGATTGATGACAACACGAACAAAGCAATCAAATAATAAAATTTTGAAATTAAAAAACTACCTACTTGCTAGGATGCAATACAAGGGGCTAGATTATATGATGCTAAAAGATACTACTTGTAAGTCTACATAAAAACTCATCGTGCCCTTGCAAATGTCCCTATGTGGGTATTATGGATTTAAGCCTTGCTTCCTACAAATTCTCCCCATTACATAGGCTAATCCATAATCCACTATCTTTTTCTTGGACCATTACCACAAATTAATGCATACTTTTGGTCCTCTAAATTCTTTCTCTTTGGAATCAAATACCAAAAAGGAAGACATTAGTAACATAAGGGAGGGTCAAGCTTTGTGATCCTATGTGTGTAGAGTGAAATAGATCACAAAATTTGACTCTCACATTATATATACTAACCTCTCCCTAAATATATGCATACATATGATAGAAGGCAAAGCATATACATAATTGGCAAAGTATTGCACAAGGGAGTTTAATCTATGTAATGCACAGAGAAAGCATATAAATATCAAAATAAAATCAACATTATGATATTGGTTTAGAAATACCACATTTTGATTTCTACCACTTGCAATCTGTAACACCCCAAAATTTACCACTTTTGAAAATAGAGTTAAAATGATTTATTTGTGAATTATTGTGCACATGAAAACATAGGAAAATAAAAAAATTCATTGATTTAAAATTTATCATAAGGTAGAAACGTGTTTGTTGCATTCATGTCGGCCGTACCTTATGTGCAAAATGTATGTTTTTTATACGTTTAGGAGACGAATATTTATCTCTAGAAATTTTCTAGCTTCTTTCTGGAATTTAATTCCTACCTCCTTCACCATAATTTTTGTGTTCCAAGTTCTCAACAATATTTTTATGAGCTCCAAATACTTTATTTGGGTTCATCATGTTCCAAAGTGTCTCTGGGAAATTTTCCGTGATTTTCGGAGGTCTTGGAGTATTTTTCGTGGCTTAAATATCATTTCTCGACTTTTCTAGAATTATTTTATCCATGAAATTAATTAATTCCAAAAATAATAAATCTCTCATTTTTCCCAACGCTCAAAGCCCATGTGCAATAATCCTAATAAATCCTAAAGGTTCATGCATTTATTTACTCATGGGCTTTAATGATTATTTATGCCCAATAGTAAATGTGGAGGGTGTAACATCAATTAGTACCATATTGCTAGTTGATGTAGATGTGGGGAGCTTTTCTTCCTATATATATCAACCAACCCCTTGGGCAAAGCACACCAAAACTACCGTATGGGAAGCCCCTAGTTTGGGAAATCCCTCGTGTAGTAAATCTGATTTTTCTCATCCTTCTCTCGCCGTCGCCGTCGCCATCGTCGTCGCCGTTGTCATTGCCGTTGCCGTTGCCGTCTTGCTCCTCCTACGCCGCCGAGGTACCCCTAGGTAAGACTGCTATCCAAAATGTTGTCCCAGACTTCGTCTCCTTCTTTTAAAAGCGTATTTTAGTCGGTTCACTTCAAAAGTACGTTTTCAGCTATTTACAGAATTGCCACTGATTTTGTTTTAGCCATAACTTCTCTGTTTTAACTCCGATTTGACCCGTTCAAATTGCGTTAGGTTCGTAATTTCATAATCTACATGTTCATACTACTGTTAAGTATGTTTTCAACTTCTAAAATTTCAGGTTAGATTTAATCTATTATTTTAATAAAGGAAATCTTGTTTATTTCACATCTTTTGCGTTTTAGATCCGTTTTGACCCATTCAAGTTGCATTAGATTCATATCGACGAGATCTACGCATTAGTAATAGTGGTTACCATATTACTATTTCTGAAATTTCATGTTTAAATCATATCTTGATTAATAATTATGCAACTGGATTTTATAAATAGAATATGATTTGTTTCACTTTAGTTTTATAAATCAAATCTAAATTTGACTTAAATTATAATCTCTATACAATATCATATATATGTTTTTATATAATTAAAACAGATGAAGCTAATAGTTTTATGGGTAGATCTTTCGGTAGTTGTATCTTTTCAACCATAGCTCCGATTAGCGTGCTTCTCGCATCTTTGTGTTCGTAGCGAGACGTAGATTCGTTTTATAAACTTTTCATCTTGATTTTATGTTTGGTGTATTGTTCTGATTTAGATCTATTGTTTGCATCATGTATGATTGTATGGATGCTTGTGTGGTGCTTTATGATTATGTCCAGTTGGTGAGGTATACGTGGTGATCAAGAAGAAGAAGAACATTGAAGATTAAAGATTACCGAAGGATCGGTGTTTTAAGGCAAGTATAGCATGGGTTCATCCTTGTTGTCCTATACCCCTTTAATCATTTAATTCATATTGCATGTGTCTACCTTGACTACCACTAAGGATTTCCTAGTACTTTGTACCTTGTGCCTTGATACCTATGGGGTATTGCATTGGGTAGTTTTGCTAGTGCTGAACTAAAGCCATGATCTTGTAACTTGACTAATGTAATATGCAATAAACATTAAAAGATGCTTTTTAGCAACATGTAACAAGGGGGCTAGAGCATTGGATTGTTTCTATGGTGCTCTAGATTCCTCTACCTAAGGACTTATCTGTAAGTGATCATCCGAGACTTATAGTACAGCTATGAGGGCTATATGGCTCTGGCTTTAGCTCAGTATGAGGATCTTTTTTAGCTTGTTAGAGGTTACCTTTATGGCGCAAGAGGGGCTCTGGTTTGTATGATCTTGGCCTGCCAAGAGAGTGCACTTTGGTTTCTTGGTATATTGTTAGTCACTCCTTGGAGGGGGGGTTCATGCTTATTGATGGGGAAACCTTAGTGACCCTAACTTGTTAGACGAACCTTTGAAAGGCTTCATAGTGAACCCTGCCGACCTTCCTTGGTAGTGGGTCAAGAGGCTCGCAACCTCGGGCGAAAGGGTAAATCACGACTCACAGTGAAAGTGTACAACCTCTGCAGAGTGTAAAACTGGTATATCAGCCGTGCTCACGGTCATGAGCGGCCTTGGAACCCTTACGGATTAGATGATGAACACTAATGATATGGATGATGAAGATGCTCACTAATGGTTAATTGTTTATGCTATTCATTATTCATGTTTACCTGATCATGTGTTTATGGGCTTGTGAATGAACTTGTTGCTACTCAATTGCTAAAATCATGACTCATTAAAAGCTAATTGCAGTTAAACCAGTGTTAGCCTTTTGAGCCTCATGAACCCCATGTTATATTTGTTGAGTACGACATGTACTTACGCTTGCTTTACTTTTCAAATCTTTGGATAAAAATCATGAATGGGTACCAGATTGCTAGAATTTGGAGGAATTAGGCTTGTGATCAACCAGTCAATTATTGCTGTGGATTTGGAGTCTTCGCCTAAAGATCGGAGTTGTTTTTCCGCTATCTATACTTTGAGGTTATATTCTTTATACTAATACGCTATGTATTTAAGCATTGTCTTTTGATGTTACCCTTATTTGTAGCTATATGTGAGATTTGACTTTCTGGGCTCACATATGGTGTGTATCTAGTTTTATTCTTAAAACCAGGTGTTACAAGTGGTATCAGAGCAATGCTGACTATAGGACGCAAGCCTACTTAGAAATTGGCCGTCTTAAGGTTTCAAAATTGCTATAAAATCCTTGCTCTATGAACCTTGATATTTTCTTCTCTACTATATCTCTACCCTTGCTATTCATCTCTACCTTGGTGCTTATTTTAAAATCTTTGTACTCTTCTCCACTCCTTGATTTGATATGCTTTTAGAACTGTTCCTCACCACCTTCTTGCGTAATCTGAAGATAAGTCTTAGGATTGTTACTCCAAGCATAATGAGGACGATAGTATTGCAAGTTGAGTCAATGATTGAATTGTGCACCTTTATTGCTTGTTAAATTGTCATTATGCTTATTATTGTTTTGTATCTTTGTAATGATTGCAATGATCTTGTTGGGTGTTTTCACAATTTCATTTAGTTTATAGGCCTAAGGTATAAGGATTAGTGAAATAAACAGTTGGGTTATAGTATTCTTCTGTTTCCTCTATCCTGTCTTTTTGGAGCAGTCTGCACTTTTTGGCTTATATCTCTATTCTTGGACAACCAAAAATCATGAGAAAATTTTGGACAATTGTAGACTTCAATATCTTTCTCTGAGACCAAGAATCAGCTTGATAGCTATTTTGGTTATGGAGATACAAAAATCACAAGGCGATGCATCTGTGCTGTTGGAACCTGGAACAGTTTCTGTTGTGCACTATTTTTGACCAAGAAAACTGAGGAATTTGGAAAAGTGTTCTATAAAGAAGTTGTGGGTAATTTTATAATCTTTCCAACGGTATAAGCTACAACTTCATTGGATTAACGGAGTAAGAGTTACAGCTATTTTACTGTGCTCCTGTTTTTCTACTCGCGAGGAATTTCAGATTTCTTGTCCTTGCCCGTATACACGAGTACCATCGGGATGTCAGAATGACTTCATACTAATTAGCTTATCTAAAAGATTGTGCAAGCTATACTTTACTTTGGTGTCCCCTAGTTTATCTTCTCTTAAGGGGGGTAGCCAAGATGAAGAATTTGCAAGGTGAAGCATCCTACGTTCTAGTTTGCGCAGTGGAAGCGTGGTGGTACTCAAAGATGTCAGAGAAACTCAATTTCAATGAGGTTTAGTTAGAGGTTCAAGGAAGGTTTATCTGAGATCCTCAAGATTTTGATAGAGCTACTGGAGAAGCTTCCAAGTTGTTTTAGATAAAGAAACCTCAGACAAATGTATGAAGGAGTCCAAGAAGAGGTTGGAGTAAAACCTAAGAATTAGCTTTGTCAGATCCGGACAAGAGTTTCATATCTACAATGATGCACCTTGTTAGGGTGTGGGATGTGTCTTTATACGAGAATAAAAGTAGTGGCTGGTTCATTAGGTCAACTAATGAAGCATGAGTTGAACTACCTAACATGCATCTGGAGTTATCCATTGTGGAGCATGGAAGTACTGTCTTCTTGGAAGTAGGAGTGACATCTAGGAGGATCACAAGAATTTACAGGACATCTTCACTAAGTTGGTCTTGAGCTTGTGATATCCTCGTTGGAATAAATGGATTAGGACTTGGAAAAGTGCTATCACTTGGAGAAGCAAAAGTCATGGCCGATGCTCTTAGCAATGGAGAATTATGCTAAGAAGGTTCGGGTGACACTGAGTATTAAGAATTATATTCCAAGTTTGTGCAACCTGACTAGAACCATTAATGTTTCGAAGATAAGTATTTTAAGGAAGAAAATTGGTATTATAGGAAATATGCCTAGTGATTGGAGATACCAGAGTATTGTTTGGAGCATTTGTCAAAAATCTTGGAATTAGTTGGGCAAGTGACTTGGAGTAAGATTCACAGGTATGAAAAGTAAGACAAAATTCTTATCAAGACGATGGAACTACATGAGGAAATCTAGAAGAATTCAAGGATGAAGTATCCCTATCTCCTAGTCGACGTCGTCCGAATCTCAGGGACGAGATTCATCTTAAGGGGGGTAGAATTGTAACACCCCAAAATTTGCCACTTTTGAAAATAGAGTTAAAATGATTTATTTGTGAATTATTGTGCACATGAAAATATAGGAAAATAAAAAATTTCATTGATTTAAAATTTATCATAAGGTAGAAACGTGTTTGTTGCATTCATGTCGGTCGCACCTTGTGTTTCTATGTGCAAAATGTATGTTTTTTATACGTTTAGGAGACAAATATTTATCTTTAGGAATTTTCTAGCTTCTTTCTAGAATTAAATTCCTACCTCCTTCACCTAAATTTTTGTGTTCCAAGTTTCCAACAATATTTTTATGAGCTCTAAATACTTTTATTTGGGTTCATCATGTTCCAAAGTGTCTCTGGGAAATTTTCCCCGATTTTCGGAGGTCTCGGAGTATTTTTCGTGGCTTAAATATCATTTCTGGACTTTTCTAGAGTTATTTTATACATAAAATTAATTAATTCCAAAAATAATAAATTTCTCATTTTTCCCAACGCTCAAAGCCCATGTGCAATAATCCTAATAAATCCTAAAGGTCCATGCATTTATTTACTAATGAGCTTTAATGATTATTTAGGCCCAATAGTAAATGTGGAGGGTGTAACATCAATTAGTACCATATTGCTAGTTGATGTAGATGTGGGGAGCTTTTCTTTCTATATATATCAACCAACCCCTTGGGCAAAGTACACCAAAACTACCATATGTGGAGCCCCTAGTTTGGGAAATCCCTCGTGTAGTAAATTAGATTTTTTTCATCCTTCTCTCGTCGTCGTCGTCGCCGTTGCCGTCATCGTCGCCATTGTCGTTGCCGTTGCCGTTGCCGTTGTCGTTGCCGTCTTGCTCCTCCTACGCCGCCGAGGTACCCCTAGGTAAGACCACTATCCAAAATGTTTTCCTAGACTTCGTCTTCTTCTTTTAAAAGCGTATTTTAGTCGATTCACTTCAAAAGTACGTTTTCAGCTATTTACAGAATTGCCACTGATTTTGTTTTAGCCATAACTTCTCTGTTTTAACTCTGATTTGACCCGTTCAAATTGCGTTAGGTTCGTAATTTCATAATCTACATGTTCATACTACTGTTAAGTAGGTTTTCAACTTCTAAAATTTCAGGTTAGATTTAATCTATTATTTTAATAAAGGAAATCTTGTTTATTTCACATCTTTTGCGTTTTAGATCCGTTTTGACCCATTCAAGTTGCATTAGATTCATATCGATGAGATCTACGTGTTAGTAATAGTGGTTACTATATTAATATTTCTGAAATTTCATGTTTAAATCATATCTTGATTAATAATTATGCAACTGGATTTTATAAATAGAATATGATTTGTTTCACTTTACTTTTATAAATAAAATCTAAATTTGACTTAAATTATAATCTCTATACAATATCATATATATGTTTTTATATAATTAAAACAGATGAAGCTAATAGTTTTATGGGTAGATCTTTCGGTAGTTGTATCTTTTCAACCGTAGCTCCGATTAGCGTGCTTCTCGCATCTTTGTGTTCGTAGCAAGACGTAGATTCGTTTTACAAACTTTTCATCTTGATTTTATGTTTGGTGTATTGTTCTAATTTAGATCTATTGTTTGCATCATATATGATTGTATGGATGCTTGTGTGGTGCTTTATGATTACGTCCAGTCGGTGAGGTATACGTGGTGATCAAGAAGAAGAAGAAGAACATTGAAGATTAAAGATTACCGAAGGATCGGTGTTTTAAGGCAAGTATAGCATGGGATTATCCTTGTTGTCCTGTACACCTTTAATCATTTAATTCATATTGCATGTGTCTACCTTGACTACCACTAAGGATTTCCTAGTACTTTGTACCTTGTGCCTTGATACCTATGGGGTATTGCATTGGGTAGTTTTACTAGTGCTCAACTAAAGCCATGATCTTATAGCTTGACTAATGTAATATGCAATAAACATTAAAAGATGCTTTTTAGCAACATGGAACAAGGGGGCTAGAGCATTGGGATGTTTCTATGGTGCTCTAGATTCCTCTCCCTAAGGACTTATCTGTAAGTGATCATCCGAGACTTACAGTACAACTGTGAGGGCTATATGGCTCTAGCTTTAGCTCAGTATGAGGACCTTTTCTAGCTTGTTAGAGGTTACCTTTATGGTGCAAGAGGGGCTCTAGTTTGTATGATCTTGGCCTGCCAAGAGAGTGCACTTTGGTTTCTTGGTATATTGTTAGTCACTCCTTGGAGGGCGGTTCATGCTTATTGATGGAGAAACCTTAGCGACCCTAACCTGTTAGACGAACCTTTGAAAGGCTTCATAGTGAACCCTACCGACCTTCCTTGGTAGTGGGTCAAGAGGCTCGTGACCTCGGACAAAAGGGTAAATCACGACTCACAGTGAATGTGTAACCTCTATAGAGTATAAAACTGGTATATCAGCCATGCTCACGGTCACGAGCGGCCTTGGAACCCTTACGGAATAGATGATGAACACTAATGATATGGATGATGAAGATGCTCACTAATGGTTAATTGTTTATGCTATTCATTATTCATGTTTACCTGATCATGTGTTTATGGGCTTGTGAATGAACTTGTTGCTACTCAATTGCTAAAATCATGACTCATTAAAAGCTAATCGCAGTTAAACCAGTGTCAGCCTTTTGAGCCTCATGAACCCCATGTTATATTTGTTGAGTACGACATGTACTTACGCTTACTTTACTTTTCAAATCTTTGGATAAAAATCACGGATGGGTACCAGATTGCTAGAATTTGGAGGAATTAGGCTTGTGATCAATCAGTCAATTGTTCCTGTGGATTTGGAGTCTTCGCCTAAAGATCAAAGTTGTTTTTCCGCTGTCTATACTCTGAGGTTATATTCTTTATACTAATACGCTATGTATTTAAGCATTGTCTTTTGATGTTACCCTTATTTGTAGATATATGTGAGATTTGACTTTCTGGGCTCACATATGGTGTGTATCTGGTTTTGTTCTTAAAATTGGGTGTTACACAATCGGTGGTGGATATTTGAAGTATGATGCTTAACTCTAAGGATTCCATTTTCCTTGCAGTGAGACTACTACACACATGATAAGCTTGAAAAGGTGTTAGTCTCAAAGCATCCAACTTGTAGAGTAACATCCCCCTAAATTTGTGCACACAAGTATGGAATACTTGTAGGAAACATGCACATTGATTTTAGAATAAAAAACTACTTGAAAGATGACATCACATGAATGTGAAGGTCATTTTCGAAGGCGATATTCGGGAGAAATTATCTACAATTTGAACTTTGGCACATATTAGATGAATAATTGAAGGACAAGCTATGTGTCGTGCTCCTAACCAATTTTAAACCATATAGGATTGCTCCAAGGAATAAGAATGAAACCGAGCAAGCCTACCATATGAAATACCTAGTGTATGCATGACCAAATATATAAGAATGCAAATGCAAACCTAGGCATGAGGAGTAACTAGATGCTAAAAGATACCAATTGTAGGAAAATTTAAATCTAATACCAATTGAATTAAATTGAATCTAGTTACTTAACATGGGAAGGGGAATTTGGGTTCATGGTATTCACTAACCCACTTGACAATGATTTTGTCCATCATGATGCACCCCATCAAATGCATCCATACTTTGCTAAGTCTCCAAATTCCCCGAAGTCTATTGGACTTCTCACTTCCCTTTCAGGATCCAAACCTTCTTGGTGCTCTTCATGTTGGAGATGATTTCCTTTGGCACCCAAAAGCATTTGACCCCATTGTTGGCTTGCTTGTTCACCTTGATGGCCACCACCTTGTCATTTTTCTTCTTCTTTAGCAAGTATGGTGTAGAGGCCTTCTTGTCCACCTTGTTGGTGTAGGTGCTGGAGAGCTTGCTTGTTTGCTTTTTCTCCTTCTTCTTTGCTCCTCCCCCATTCTTCACCTTGCACTCATAGGACTTGTGGCCTTCCTTGTGGCACACGTAGCAAACCACGGTTTGTCCTTCATCAAGCTTCTTTACTCCCTTGATGGTGTTATCTTGATGAAGTTGGGCTTGCTTCGCCTTGTCTTTGACTTGAGTCAAGTCCTTGGTGAGGCGAGCTACTTCTTGCTTGAGTTGCTCATTCTCCTTTGCAACCTCTTGTGTGCATGTATCTACAACAACGTTCTCAACACAAACTTGGTTGCACAAGGATGAGTCTAAACATAAACCATTACAAGAAGTAGAAGCATCCTTTTTAGACATGTTAGAACTTTTATTTTTAGATGCCTTGGTGGGGGTTGTGCTAATGGCTTCAAGATTAGCAACTTTATTAGTTAGCTCATCACAATGTTTGCACATGATTTCCATTTTAGCAAGCAAACTTTTATAAGCATCTTGTGAGCTATCTAACTTTTCTTTTAATTTTTAATTTTTCTTTACAAGTTCCTCATCATTGATTGTGCATTCATTTGTTGTTGCACTAGCCTAAAGTTGCTCAATTTTAGTAGATAGTTGAACATTAAGATTAACAGAATTCTCATATTGTTCAAGAAAAGTTTTGTATGCTTCTTGTGAACTATCTAGCTTTTCTTTAATCTTTCCGAGCTTCTTTTGTTGACTAGTGCAAACTTTAGCATAATTAAGATTTTGTTGCACAATTGCTTCATAAGAAGGCATTTCATCATCACTATCACTCTCACTAGAGGATGAGCTTTCGTTACCTCATGCCATAAGCCACACACGTGAAGAGCTTGATGATGAGTGCTTGTGCCCTCACCTCTTGTGATGGTGTTCTTCTTCACTTGAAGAATCATCCCATGACCTTATTGATGTGAGGGCTTGGTTCTTGCACGCCTTCTTCTTTGTCTTAGGTGTGGGCTTGTTTGGACAAACTTCCACAAAGTGCCCCAACTTGCCACATCCATAACATCCTCTTTTTCTTTGCTCATTTCTTTGATTGGTGAAGATGATATCTTGAATTTGGATGGGCACACCCTTGACATTGACCCTTTGGATCATCTTCTCCACCTTGTTGATAAGTTTGATTGATTCTTCATCAAGGTCGGAGGTGGAGGAGGAAGATTGATCATCATCACTTGAATCTTCATCATCATCTTCTTCTTCTTCACTTGAGGAGCTTGAGCTTGAGCTTGTCTCAACTTGCTTGCCCTTCAACTTCTTCTTGCCACATGCAAGAGCTTTACCTTTGTTTGATGAAGAGGCTTCTTCTTGACCCATCTTACATGACATTTCAAATGCCACTATCTTGCCAATGACTATGGCCGGAGTCATGGTGCTCAAGTCCTCCATGTTGTGAAGGATGGTGATGATGCTTGCATATTTTTTTTGTGGTAGCACGGAGATGATCTTCGTCACGATGTCCGCATCATCTAGCTTTGTTAATCCTATAGAATGGAGCCCATTGATAATTAGATTCAAACGAGACTACATATCACGAACAAGCTCATCATCATTCATTTCGAAGGAATCATAGTTTTGTTTAGCTGGATAATGTTTTTGCTCACGGACATTACTTGTGCCATCATAGAGCTCTTGAAGTTTTAACCAAAATTCATGTGCCATATTTAAAGTGAACACTTGGTTAAACACATCCATGCTAAATGATTCAAACAAGCAATTTTTTGCTCTAGCATTGAAATGAATTTCCTTTTCATCACTCTTCGTGGGTTTATCGGGATTCTTAATGGGTTTCATCCCGTCTCGAGTGACTCTCCAAACTCCCAAATCAACCGCCTCAAGGTAGCAAGCCATTCTAGCCCTATAATAGGGGAAGTTAGTGCCATCAAAGTGCGGAGGCCTAGAGGTATCCATCCCAACCACTCTAAATAGCGTCGGCTCAATGGCAGTTAAGCCAAAGGTCCAAATTGAGCCAACCAGCTTTGATACCAATTGAAGGTAGACCATGACGCCTAAGAGGGGGGGTGAATTAGGAAACTTAAAAATCTAACTCTAAACTATGGCCTCTTTTTCTAACCTTAGTCAAACCTATGTAAAAGATAAACTATCTAAATGTGCAACTACGGTTTTGCTATTGTATTACTATCTCTACCGCAAAAAGAGTAAAGCAATCAATGTAAATGTGGAAGCTAAAGAGCAAGGTAGAGATATGCAAACTCCTGTCGATGACTCCAGTATTTTTACCGAGGTATCGAGAAGCGCGCAAGCTTCCTCTAGTCCTTGTTGGAGCCCCTCACTAGGAATCCCTCGCAAGGGCCAAGCTCCTAGTCGGGTAACTCCATGGATAGCCTCGGGCCTTCTCCACGCGTAAGTGGGTCTCCGATGTGCCTTCCGACAAGCCTCTCCCAGATGCTCCCCGCTGTCTTCGCTATCAAGCTTTCAACCAAAATGCCATGGGCCTTGTTCCCTTCGGTACACGATGGCGCCCACACCACAAATGTAGTTGGTGTGATCTCGCAAGACTACAAGCCCCTCTGATGTACAACAATGGTGCGCGCAAGCACCGAGTGGAAAGAGGTATGCAAACCTTACTAAACACTAGGCCTAAACCTAGAGCAAGCGCATAAGCGGTGGTCTAATCAACCTAAGCACTTTGCAAAGCACCTACGCTAATCACCTAATAAAACACTAAGCGCTATGCAAGTGGAGATCACTAAAATGGTGTATCAACACCCTTGGTATGTTTCCTCAGCTCCACACTACTCAAATGGACAGTTGGGGGTCTATTTATAAGCCCCACTAAGAAAGTAGCTGTTGGGGACGAAATCCCGCTTTTCTGCTACTGACTGGACTTTAACCAGCGTCCGGTCAATACTGATCGGATGCGTCCGGTCTTGAAAACGGCTCTCTGGAACCTTACTGATGTTGATCAAACTCTGTCACCCAGCGTCCGGTCACTTTGCTGCTCAGCGTCCGGTCTAGCGTTCGGTCACCTCTGTGAGTTGTCTAGCGTCCGGTCTAGCGTCCGGTCCAGCATCCGGTCACCTCTATGAGCTGTCCAACGTCCGGTCCAACGTCCGGTCCAGCGTCCGGTCACCTCTGTGAGCTCGTTTGTTCATGATCTTGCGTCCAGCTTGGTTCCTATCTTCATGCTTGGACTTTGCTTGATATCTTGAATATTCTCTTGTGCTTCTAAGGTCTTGCTTATGGTGTTGATCATCGGATCATCACGTCGTCTTCGTCCAAGTCACGTCTTGCATCCTATTGAACTACAAAACAATCACTTGCAAATTCATTAGTCCAATTTGGTTGTATTGGTCATCAAACACCAAAATCTAAAGTAAATAGGCCAAGGGTCCATTTTCCTTACAGAGATCTAACATGTTCATTAGATTTATTTCTATTAAATGGTTGAATGTTGATGAACTATTTCTTTTATAAAGGAGTTCAGTTGCTTACAGTCATTGGTTTATCATGAATTAATTATTGTTGACATCTTATTGCCATTGACTAATATTTATCTAAAAATGATATTCATCTTGAACGATAATCGATTCTTCTTATACAAGCCCATGAGCTTTAACCAATTTATTCTTATGGATATGCTGGAATCGACTATTTGGTTGATCTCATTTCATATCGGCTCTCAGAGCCGCACATTCGGGACTGTCTGGCAACATCAGCACGTTCCGCCCTTAATTACTAATAAACTTTCTCTCCTTGTCAGTTGCAGGATCAAATTGACTGGCACGTCTCGGGAGGAGTGCGTAGGATCGACCATCCCTGTGTTGAAGCTAGGCGGATCTCTAGCTTCATCGAGCAGACCCTTCCGGCTTGCTCGTGTGCCCTCGGTACGGGACAAAATTCTGTGTTGACACCTTCCAGCTTCTACCTTCAATCACTCATATCTTTTTAAGTGTAGCTTTGTTTTTAGTAGTTCTTGCGCTCATACGATTGTCGTTACAAGCCCTATGTGTTTAAAACATTTAAGTCTTGTTTTTGTAATGATTATGTATTGTTTCTAGGATTATTTAAGATGATTGTATTGATTATTGTTGACGTTAATGGAGCTACATGAGGAGCAGATCTTTGAGAAGCGGATCCATCAGCAAGTGTTTTTGTAAGGAAAGTGTAACAAAGGCTTCCTTGTACCTATGAACAATGTTTAATTCATACCCATGCATGTGTCTAATTTGAAATGCCTATAAGGACTTTACCTAGATGATTCTTGTAACGCATATCCTTGATTCCTATGGGTTGGTATCCATGTGGGATAGTTGCTGCTACACAGAATCAAAGCTAATAATTTAACTTGATTAATGATATATGCAATGTGATAAAATGGTGCTTTTTAGCAACATGGACCAGGGGGCTGGAGCACGGGTTTTGAGTCCTCTAGATTCCTCTCCCTCAGGACTTAATCCTAAAGCAGCCACCTAGGAGGTACCGTACAACCACGAGTATCACATGGGACTAATTTTAATCAAGTAACTTGTACGTCTCTAGCTTGTTAGTGGTTACTGAAAGGCACAAGAGGCCGACACTAGTTGGTATGGCTCTTTCCTACCAAGGTGTGTGCTATGCCGCGACCATTAGTGCCACTCCTGAAGGAGGGTGCCATATGACTAGGCAGTTGAAACCTTAGCAGATACTAACTAGTTAGGGTGTCAAGTGAAAGGTTATGTAGTGAGACCCTACCGCACTTCCTTGGAAGAGGTGATATGGGGTCGACGGGCCCTTGGCATATGGGAATCACGGCTCGGGGGTAAAGTTGTACAAATTTTGTAAAATTCTTGGAACTGATATATCAGCCGTGCTCACGGACATGAGCGGCCTAGATCCTTCTTGATTAGTGGTTACTTGGATGGTTCGGGAATGATCAAATATTGACTAATATTACTTTCACTTGGGTTGGGTTGTCACTAATGTAGTGACTCAGGTTTAATAAAATATGACCAACTAAAATTGTTAACCGTAGTCAAACAATGTCAAGCCTTTGAACCTTCATGAATCCCTTTGTTATACTTGTTGAGTATGGTGCGCACACACTTGCTTTACAATCAACAAAAATCCCAGATTGGTGCCAAATGGTGGTTCAAGTTATGAGTTACCTAAGAAGTTCCATGAGTACTAGGCGAGTGCTCCCCCAGTCAATCGTCCCTGTGGAGTATGGAGACCCAAAGTGAAGATTAAGAATAGTTTCCGCTATGCTTTGTAATAGATGTAAGTCTTGTTGTAACTTTGTTTCGATATATAAAATCATTGTTCTTGATATTCTCCATATTTGTCGCTATATGTGTCGTGTGGACATCCTGGGCACACATATAGTTAGTGCTTGGCATTCTTTAGAAAACTGGATGCGACAGAATGGTATCAGAGCAATATTGACTGTAGAACGCTCAACCTTGTTAGAAATGGTTGATTTTACAAACATATTTTTGATAAAAAAACTATCTTGTCTTCCTCCACCATGATGCCTTATTAAAAGGAAAACACTTTTTGCCGAAACCCCTCCCTTCTCCAAGACACATGAAGATGTTTGTGAAGATCAAGGCTCTACTTCAAGAAGAAGAGCATCGCCCTGAAGATTGAAGAGACAAAGCTTGTCTAAGCTAAGCCCATTTATAGGAAGTCTTTACCCGAGTGCTTTTATGGTAGCAACGATGCTAAGGTGAGTTCTAGTTTGCTTGAATAAGGACCCCTATCATGTTAGTGTGTCCTAGCATGTTTGATTGTTTTGTTATTATGCTATTGTGTGATTTGGCTCTTTGTAATGAGTGTAGCTTCAGCGAATCTCGGGACGAGATTCCTGTTAAGGGGGTAGTGCTGTCACACCCCAAATTTCTTTTTTGGGGATGTGACTAGAAAATATTAAAAACAAAAAAAACAGATATTTACTATTTTCTAAAATTTTCCAATTTTAGTTATGTTGTTGACATTTTAGATGTTGGAAAAGGTGAGTTTCTAAAACTTTTGAAATTTAATTTGGGTGATTGATGCATTCATGCCTTTGCATTGTGTTTATGTGTGGAAATGAATTTAAATATGTTTTGAGAACACTTAGGGTTTGATCCAAACATCATGTCCAACCTCTAAAGCCCTATATCCAAATTGAGCCTGATCGAATTTCTAAACTCCTAGTTCTTTTTTTATTGAATCATGTCCAAAACCCTAAATATATGTTAGATGACCAATTGTCGTTTCTTTTCTCCCCACAAAATTCTATAATCACTTTGGTCAAGTTGAAGCAATCATATGTTATCTACCCATGTTAGTCTCAATTCCAGACAAGCCAATGTTGACCCTCCTTCATCTCTATTGTTTACGTTTTCAAGCCATAACCCATAAATGTTCGGACTATCACCGTAATCAATCCTAGCCAACCAACATCTCTAAACATTCTCCCTTCTGGACCATATTCTGAGGCTAGGTCTCATTCCCAAATTATACCAAGTTTCACTAAAATTCTTTACCATTGGCCTATATGGAACCAAAACATAATCCAAGTTCTTCTATTTCTCTTTTCACCATCATTCCGATTCAATGTCAACTAGTGAGCAGCCCAATTCTTCCTCTCGCTAACAGGCTCCATCTCTCTCTTTACCATCGTCAATAAAAGCCCAGCACCCCTCTCCACCCCTTGGACGAGCCCTCCCCCTTTCTCTTGTGAAAACATGCGCCACTCCTCTTTGATCATGCATGGAATCAGCACCATAACACCCTTTTAGTTTTCCTTTTGAATTGCGCAGTTAAAAGATGAGTAGCAGCCACCATCTCTTTCCTATTGCCCATCCTCCTCTTGCTCTCATGCAAAAACATCAGCATCTAATGCCTACTCTCTTAATTCCTTGGCCTCACCTCCTTTGCATGCCTCTCTTCAATCTCTCTTTAATCCTCTCCTAACAGCACCCTTTACTCCAACTTCTAGTCGTCTCTTGCATGCAAGAAAACAACTAGCAATATCTCTTGGCCTCTCTTTCACGTGAATAAGTCTCCACTCTTCTCTCTATGCCACATTCTCCTATCCCCTTCATGCAAAGATAATTGCAGCAACTAATTCTTCATTAATTCCCTTGGTCACACCTGTCTTAACCACACCCTCCATAATACCTTCGGTTTCCTCTTCATTAGTTCACACAAAAATAGAAGTAGTTGCACTCGCCTCTCCCTGTCAACCTCTCCCCTATTGCTGCTGCCGCCCATTGTCTCTCCCTCATGCAAAAATAACGGCAACACATAATACTCCTCCTTAATCCCACTCTTAATCTCTGCATGAATCACACATAATTGCCTCAATGGACAATCTCTCCCTCCTTCACGTCCTCGCCTCCCTAATGCCCTTCTTCCTTTTTGCATGCCGAAACACATAAGCTGTGTCTCTCTTCTCCTCTTATGCATAAATAACAGCAACCATTAGTGTACCTTGCCTCACATCTCCCTAGGTCCCCCCTTTAATCAATCGGTTTCCACCTCCTCTCAAATGCATGACTAAGGGACAGCCATGTCTCTTCTCTTCCCCCTCACATTCTGCCATGGACGCCCCTCCCTACCCATCATGCTATAAAACTGATGCATCAATTCCTTCCTCTTAAATTCCTAGACCCACCTCTCTTATCTCTACTCCGTTACTCCATTTCTTCAATTGCATGCATACATGCAGAAAACTGCAGCCTTATCTCCTCGTCCATTCCTCCCTCACGCACGAGATGGACACCACATCCCCTTGCCCTCTCTCCTTCCTCTCCTATAAAATGGAACCCCTATAATGCCTCCAAGTCCCTTTTGAATCCCTGCTGTTCTCCTCTCCCTTGATCCCTCTCCCTCCTGTACCTTTCACATGAAAAACAGAGGGAAGAAGGAATCCCGTCCATGGATGCTCCTGCCCTGATCCCTACCTCCCTCTCTTTCCTCTCCACCAAAACAGAGAAGATCTCGCCACGACGACTCGGTTTTGCAGCTGCATGCCTCTCCCCGTCACCTGGATTCTTCGCATCATGACGTGGTAATGACCATGGCCTTCTCTGTTCTTCACCATGATACTCATCTTCACCCATTCCCTCTCTGTTCTGACTACCCAGGACACCACCACATCACTGCATCTCTTCGTGGATGCCACCGTGATATGCTTTGTCGCCTTCCCGAACCAGCAGCCCCATCCCGTCGATCGTTGGCTACTCCGCTGCCCATCGCCGGTGCTGGTCATCGTCAAGCTTATGTCCGGCAACCATGAACCTCAATGTGAGGCCCTCTCCTATTTCCCCATATTGTATACATGTCCCCTATTATAAATCATGAATCATCAATCAAGTTTAATCGAGTTTTGGTGAGGTTTGCAAGCGATATCCTCTGCTGTCCCCACATCCAGCAATCCTGCTGTTGACAGCAATGGCGTTCCCCGTTGATCCAACAAGATCTATGATGAATCCTTTGACTATAACATCATTTATATACTTGCACACGCCTCTGCAAAATTTCATGGTTATAGAATCCAAGACGAAAGAGATATCATGTTTTCCATGCCAGTTGTCGATGCTGTTTCAGCAGCGGTTTGCCTCTGAATGGCAGTGATGTTACCCAATAACTATTTGTCAAATAATCAAGCCCTTTAATCAAAGTGTAGTTACCATCCTTGAACACACCGCTGTAACACGGTTTTGCCCTAGGAGTTGAGAAACCAGAGATATCATCTCCATGCTCGCTGTTACTGCTGTCTTGTCAGCTTGTAGCTCGGAATGGCATTGGCATTCCCCGCTAATCTGATGCCCAAATCACCAAGCCCTTAAATCTACATATTCCTGATATCCCTGCACATGATTCACAAGTTGGATCATCTCTGCAATCCACAATGGTGGAGATATCGAGGCCGTAGTAACTGCTACCCCTGCTGTCCAAACAGCAGCCACCCTGTTTTTGCAATAGCGTTCCACAGCTAACCAATGGTCAAAACACCATGACCTTTTGCCATAAGTTCAGTGTGACCCTGTATTTTCATGGTCACAACCACCGCTACCTGCCACTATCCGCCACCGGGTATGCTCGACCGGTGCACAAATCACTATAATTGCATTCCCCTTTTATCTTGCATCCACCTGAGTGCACTGATTGGTCATGATATCTTCCCATGTAACCTATAAACATATCAAAGAGCACTCCCTAATATCCTCAAGGAAAACAAAAACTTATGCCATATGTTCTGTGCCCTTGCTAGCCTTGTTTCTTCCCCTGCTTCATCTTGGGCAAGTTTCTTACCTATGAACAATGTTTAATTCATACACATGCATGTGTCTAATTTGAAATGCCTATAAGTACTTTACATAGATGATTCTTGTACCACATATCATTGATTCCTATGGGTTGGTATGCATGTTGGATAGTTGCTACTGTGCAAAACCAAATCTAATAATTTAACTTGACTAATGATATATGCAATGTGATAAAATGGTGCTTTTTAGTAACATGGACCAGGGGGTTGGAGCACGGTTTTTGAGTCCTCTAGATTCCTCTCCCTAAGGACTTAATCCTGAAGCTGCCACCCAAGAGGTACCATACAACCATGAGTATCACATGGCTCTGATCTTAATCAAGTAACTAGTACGTCTCTAGCTTGTTTGTGGTTACCGAAAGGCGCAAGAGGGGGGCACTAGTTAGTATGGCTCTTTTCCTACCAGGGTGTGTGCTATGCCGCGACCATGAGTGACACTCCTGAAAGAGGGCTCCATACGACTAGATGGCTGAAACCTTAGCGGCTACTAACTAGTTAGGGTGTCAAGTGAAAGGTTACGTAGTGAGACCCTGACACACTTCCTTTGAAGATGTGATATAGGGTCGACAGGCCCCTAACATATGGGAATCATCGCTCGGGGGTAAAGTTGTACAAATTCTGCAGAATTCTTTGAACTGATATATCAGTCATGCTCACGGACATGAGCGGCCTGGATCCTTCTTGATTAGTGGTTACTTGAATGGTTCGAGAATGATCAAATATTGATTAATATTACTTTCACTTGGGTTGGTTTGTCACTAAAGTAGTGGCCCAGGTTTAATAAAATATGACCGACTAAAATTTCTTACCGCAGTCAAGTGTCAAGCCTTTGAGCCTTCATGAACCTCTTTGTTATACTTGTTGAGTATGGTGCTCTCACATTTGCTTTATAATCAACAGAAATCCTGGATTGGTACCAGATGGTGGTTCAAGTGATGAGTTACCTAAGAAGTTCCATGAGTACTAGGCTAGTGCTCCCCCAGTCAACCGTCCCTATGGAGTATGGAGACCCGAAGTGAAGATTAAGAATAGTTTCCGCTATGCTTTGTAATAGATGTAAGTCTTGTTGTCACTATATTTTGATATATAATAAAGCATTGTTCTTGATATTCTCCATATTTGTCACTATATGTGTCGTGTGGACATCTTGGGCACACATATAGTTAGTGTTTGGTATTGTTTGGAAAACCAGGTGTGATAGAACTGCTAGCCTATTTAGCATAAGGTACGATCCCTCTACGCCTTCGGATCCAAACCGCCTCTATGCTTGCCTATTTGGTGCAACATATTTTGATTTAAATGAATTTTTAAATCGTAATCCGTATTGCTTCTTTACCATGAGAGCTGCAAGATGGAATATAAAGCACCCAATCTTGAAGAATGAGCACCAACCCCAGCACCATCTCCATGAGGTGCTTTATATATCTCGTGTCTAGTGTAGTCGAGGCAAATACTATGACACTAAAAAATGGAGTAACAAGCATCACAATTATTCAGTTATTAATTGTTTTTAAGGCAAAAACTATGCATAAACGACATAGTAACTAGCATCACAGCCACATGAGAAAAAATTTCATCATGAGGATAAGAAGCCAAAAAGCCCCACCTGGCTCTACCAAGCAGGCTGCGTGACGGCAGTGCCATCGGAGTTGGGGCACGGGGTAGCGCTAGTAGGGGCTTTTTGACTTCTTACCTCATGATGAACACGACGAAGCTAGGGCCATGACGAAGGGACATGAGGAGGGAGGCCATGGTGATGGGAGACTTGTTTGGCACAACTCTTAGGGCTTTTTTGGCACTGCTCACAACAACTTCATGAGAAACGCTAGTGGACGTCCTCTTACCCTCATGAGAAGTTGGCATTAGCACAATGCGTCTCACATTGGTGCAAACTTCACATGAGGATAAGAGGTCATCCAGGAGCGAGGCTATGGCGATGGGAGATGACGTGCAACTCGAGGTGTTTTCTCTTGTTTTTTCTGATGCTGAGGAAAAAGTAATGGAGTTTGCTAGAGAGGCTCTCCTTACCTTGGCTTAAATAGCCCCACCTCAAGACATGCGCGGAGAAGACAACAATCAAGGTCCGTGATATCCATGGCCACCCACGCGAGTCACAGGTGATGGAGTGGTGAACACGATGCGGTTTAGATTCCCTAGCACATTTGATTCCCTGCCACATTTCATCCTCATCTAGAACTAGATCTAATGACGTGTAGTACAGCGTATGATACGACACAAGTGGGGAAGGAAACAGTTATGGTCCGCGACATCCACGGCCACCCACATGAGTCACGGGTGATGGAGTAGGGAAGACAACGTGGACCATTTGATTCCATGACCCTTTACGATCTAACCTAACACTGAATCACTATATGAAACAGCGACGGGTGCTGCAATAATGATAATTTACAAACACAACAAACCAATTTGCAAATAAACCAAGGCAAATAATTCCACCCTAGCACCATCTCAGTGAGCTGCTTTATCTCACATCTGTGTAGCCAAGACAAATACTAAAACACTTAAAAAATTGAGTAACAAGCATCACAACATTCAGTTATTAATTATTTTAAGGCAAAAACTATATATAAACAACACAGTAACAAGCATCATAGCCACATGTGGAAAATTTTTATTGATAACTTTAGTTACATTACACAAGTTGTACAATAATAAAGACCTATCCAAGACTACTGGGTGTATAATAACAAAGACCTGTCGAGTACAGGTACATCTCATAGTCTAGTCTGGAGACAGGCAGTGCAAGCAAAGGACGAGGCAACACCTTGCAAAACTTCCACTAGCATCTTAGTGAGGTGCTTTACCTTCCCTGCTACACCTCTCACAGTCGAGAGAGAGGCAAGAAGAGGAGGCGAGGAAGAGAAGCACTACCGTCGTTGCTGCTGCTCCAAAGGAGGATCGCTAGGGTGCTAGAACTGATGAATCGATAATACAAGAAATGTGCAGGGCTCATCGGAGCCATCATAGGAGCCACGAATGGCATCCTGGCAGGCCCAACGAAGCCTAGCAATGCCAAACTAGGGATACCAAAGTGAATTTGGTACCCCTTGGCTTGCCCAAATAAGCGAACCCCCTTAATCATAAAACTTCCACTAGCATCTAGATCGAGCAGCCCCCATTGCGCCTAGATGCCGGTAGTACCCAATCTTGAAGGCCTTCTCCCAACGCTGCTACTGCCACCAAAGGAGTTGGAGAAGTCACGTCATGGCAATGAAGAAAATATAGATGGTTGGCTCAAGAGCTCTATCGATTTGTATTGTTCTAAAAGAGATTGAAGGAGGAAGAGTGTGTGGAATGAGGCCAAGAGGTGCACCCAGACCAAGCTTAAATTGGCCAACCTTCAAGGAGAAGTGGAAAGGAGCAGTTAAGATGTGTGATCTAGGCATACACATCAGTGAAGATGAGGTGTGTAGGGTAGTCAAAAAGATGGAGAAGTGGAAGTAATGGTGATGCAACTGTGTTGTGGGTAGTTGGGAAATAACTCACGCTGAATTTACTACTACCGCTATACCAGACGGTCATGTAGGGCCGGCGGCCATAATGCCTATCCCAGTCGACTTGGCTTTTCATACGATGGAGAAAATACCACTGCCGCATCTATTGTTAACCTATCGGTGGTAGAAGTTTCAACTGTTGGTTCCTTTCCATAGAAGGCCTCGCTTTCAGTCCAACGAACAATGGAAGTATCACACCATCGCTTCTATTGCTATGGTTGTGAAAGTGGCGACAATGGTATATCAATCTGTAGTAGTGTATGGTGAACTCACCAAGGGACTTTTCACAGATAGAGAGGGAGTGGACATGACACGATGCTCAACTGGGCGGACAAGAGTTTCCTATGAAACACAACGATGGTGCATGTTCAACCAAGACTGAAAGAGAGGCAGATAGCGCTGAGGGCTTCGTCACCTTGAAGAGGAACTCGGCTATGGATCGTAGGTAGTGGAGAGGCGTTGGACGTGCATATTGATGCATGGTCGTGACAGCTAGGGCTTCGACGGCATGTGTGAGCTTAGTATGAGGCGGTGGTGGCTCATAGATTGGAAAAGGGAGCGCGGAGGGAGGGAAGAGGCTTATATAGAGGCCTGGGCATGGCACACACGCCCATAATCTCCCAAAATCAGCTCGAGTGTAGGATTTTGGTGCCAGGCTGAGTCCGACTCGAGCATAGGAGGAGGTATGGCGACACTATTGTGCGGGCCCTACGCATTAATGAGAGAGATGGGTGGAGCCCAAGCATCAGTGAAATGGGGAAAGAGGGGATGCACGCCTATGCTTTGGGCCTAGCCCAGTTAGTCCTCGATGGCTGCTCAGCTGGCTTGGCAGCTACGCACTAGGCCATGGGGTGGGAAGCAGACCAACTAGTTTGCTGGCCCTTAGGCCGATAGAGAAAAGAATTTGCTTTTCTTTTTTCTAAAACTAAAATTTCCAAATCCTTTTCAAAAGGAGTTGAATTTAGTTTGAGTTTCAATTCAAAACCAGACAGTACAGAAACAAAAATGAAGCAACATGTATGAATCAACATGTATCTAACCTTATGATGGATTTTAATTTAACAAAAATTATTATTTTCCTATGTTGAATGCACACCTCAATACATATGAAAGGGACCGTGACGCCTAAGAGAGGGGTGAATTAGGCAACTTAAAATTCTACTTCTAATTATGGCCTCTAATTCTACCTTCGCAAAACCTATGCAAGAAAGTAATCTATCTAAATGTGCAACTACGGTTTTGCTAATGTGTTGCTATCTCTACCTCAAAAGTGTCTTGCAACCTAGGTTCCAACCCTATCAACTAGCCTATCAACTAAGCTAGGAAAGTAAAGCACACAACCTAGGTAACAATGTAAATGCGGAAGGTAAAGTTGAGGTAGAGATGAAAACTCCCATCGATGACTCCGGTATTTTTACCAAGGTATCGAGAAGCGCTCAAGCTTTCCCCTAGTCCTCGTTGGAGCCCCTCGCATGGAATCCCTCACAAGGGCCAAGCTCTCAGTAGGATAACTCCATGCATAGCCCTTGGGCCTTCCCCACATGCAAGTGGGTCTCTGGTGTGCCTACCGGCTGGCCTCTCTCGGATTGCCTCCCTACCGTCTTCACTATCAAGCTTCCGACCGAACCACCGCGGGCCTTGTTCCTTTTGGTACATAGTGGCGCCCACACCTCAAACGTGGTTGGTATGATCACGCAAGACTACAAGCCCCTCTGATGTACAACAATGGTGCATGCAAGCACTGAGTGATAAGAGGTGTGCAAACCTCACTAAACACTAGGCCTAAACCTAGAGCAAGCGCATAGGTGGTAGTCTAATCAACCTAAGCACTTCGCAAAGCACCTACGCTAGTCACCTAATGAATCACTATGCACTATGCAAGTGGAGATCATTAAAATGTTGTATCAACACCCTTGGTATGTTTCCTCAGCTCTCCACTCCTCAAATGGCCGGTTGGGGGTCTATTTATAAGTCCCATGGAGAAAGTAGCCGTTGTGGATGAAACCCAACTTTCTGCCATTGACCGGACGCACAGGTCGTCCTGATCAGATGTGTCCGGTTGTCCCAACCGTTGAAGCCAACCATTAGTGCTCACTGTTGATCAGACTCTCTGGCGAGTCGGGTCAGTTCCATCTAACGTGTCCGGTCAACGTTTCGCCGCTCGGGAACCTCTCTGGACTCAATTGGACGCCACTGTCTGGTCATCCATAGTTGTTGTGTCCACTCCTCACGGAGTTGTTGTCATGATAATGAAAAGTGAAATCCATGTGACCAGTCACTTCCTCGCTCAACGTCTAGTCACTGCTACTGATGCCTGTTGTTGCCGAGCAACTGATCGGACATGTCCGGTTCTCAGAAGGGTCGCGTCCGGTCACCTCTACCGAGCTTCGTTTCTTCGCTGATTTTGCGTCTGGCTTGGTTCCTATCTTTGTGCTTGGACTTTGCTAGGTTTCTTGGGTCTTCTATTATGCTTCTAAGGTCTTGCTTGAGGTGTTGATCATCGGATCATCATGTCACCTTCGTCCAAGTCATGTTTGCAACCTATTGGACTACAAAACTAACACTCGCAAAAACATTAGTCCAATTTGGTCTTGTTGATCATCAAACACCATAATCCAAAGTAAATGGGCCAAGGGTCCATTTTCCTTACAATCTCCACCTTTTTGGTGATTGATAACAACACGACCAAAGCAAGCAAATAATAATAAAAATTTTGGAATTTAAAAAACTATCTACTTGCTAGGATGCAATGCAAAGGGCAAGGTTATATGATGCTAAAAGATACCACATGTAAACATCTTTGGAAACTTATCTTGCCCTTGCAAATGTCTCGATGTGGCATTATGGATTTAAGACACCCCCTAACTCCATAATCCACTATCCTCCCTTTCTCGGACCATTACCACATGTAAATTATTATGATCGGGCTTGCTTTTGGTCATACAATTTCTTCTCCTTTGGAATTAAACACCGAAACAGAAGACATTAGTAGCACAAGGGAGGGTCAAATTTTGTGATCCTTTATATGTGGAGCGGAATAGATCACAAAACTTGACTCTCACATTACATAGACTAAGATCCCCCTAAATATATGCATACATATGGTGGAGGGTGAAGTATATGCATAATTGGTAAAATAATGCACAAGGGAGTTTAATCTATATAATGCATGGAGAAAGTATATAAATACCAAAGTGAAATAATCATAATGATATTGGTTCAGAAATACCACATGTAGAGATCACTTGGATCGTCACCACTTGTAATGATATTACTTGTAAATGGTTGTGGATTTTAGAGCTTGATGCTTATCTCCAGGGACTCCATTTTCCTTACAATGAGACTACTATACACATGATAAGCTTGAAATGGTGTTAGTCTCAAAGCATCCAACTTGTAGAGTAACCTCCCCCTAAATTTATGCATACAAGCATGGAATACTTGTAGGAGACATGCATATTGATTTTAGAAAAAAATACTATTTGAAAGATGACATCACATGAGTGTGATAACCATTTTCGAAAGTGATATTCGGGGGAAATTATCTACAATTTGGACTTTGGCACATATTAGATAAACAATTGTAAAACAAGTTGTGTCGTGCTCCTAAGCAATTTAAACCATGTAGGTTTGCTCCAAGGGTAAGAGTGATACCGAGCAAGCCTACCATAAGATATACCTAGTGTATGCATGACAAAAGATTAAACATGCAAATGCAAACCTAGGCACGAAAAGGAACTAGATAGCTAATTGAGATTGCAACAAATTAAATCTACTTGCCTAACATGGGGAGGGGAATTTGGGTCCATAGTAGTCACTAACCCCCTTGGCAATTACCTTTGGCACCCAAATGCGTTTGGCCCCATTGTTGGCTTGCTTGTTCACCTTGATGGCCACCACCTTGTCACTTTTCTTCTTCTTCAAGAGATAAGGTGTGGATGCCTTTTGTCCACCTTGTTGGTGTAGGTGTTGGAGAGCTTGCATGTTTCCTTTTTATTTTTCTCTTTCTTCTTAGCTCCTCCCCCATTCTTCACCTTGAACTCATAGGACTTGTGGCCTTCCTTGTGGCCTACATAGTAAACCATGGTTTGTCCTTCATCAAGCATATTCACTCCCTTGATGGTTTTATCTTGATGAAGTTGGGCTTGCTATGCCTTGCCTTGCACTTGAGTTAAGTCCTTGGTGAGGCGACCCACTTCTTGCTTGAGTTGCTCATTCTCCAATGCGACCTCTTGTGTACATGTTTCTACAACAACCTCAACACAAGCTTGGTTGCACAAGGGTGAGTCTAAACATAGATCATTGCAAGAAGTAGAGGCATCCTTTTTAGGCATGTCAAAAATTGAAATTTTCTTTTTAGGTGCCTCGGTGAGGGTTGTACCGACGGCTTCAAGATTTGCAAATTTATTAGTTAGCTCATCACAATGTTTGCACCTGAGTGCATCGGATCATCACGTCGCCTTCGTACAAATCACGTTTGCAACCTATTGGACCACAAAACTAACACTCGCAAACACATTAGTCCAATTTGGTCTTGTTGATCATCAAACACCAAAATCCAAAGTAAATGGGCCAAGGGTCCATTTTCCTTAGAATCTCCCCCTTTTTGCCTGATTGATAACAACATGACCAAAGCAAGCAAATAATAATAAAAATTTTGGAATTTAAAAACTATCTACTTACTAGGATGCTATGCAAATGGCAAGGTTATGTGATGCTAAAAGATACCACATGTAAACCTCTTTGGAAACTTATCTTGCCATTGGAAATGTCCTGATGTGGCATTATGGATTTAAGCCACCCCCTAACTCCATAATCCACTATCCTCCCTTTCTCAGACCATTACCACTTGTAAATTATTATGATTGGGCTTGCTTTTGGTCCTACAATTTCTCCCCCTTTGGAATCGAACACCTGAAAAGGAAGGGCATTAGTACCACAAGAGAGGGTCAAATTTTGTGATCCTTTATATGTGGAGTGGAATAGATCACAAAACTTGACTCTCACATTACATAGACAAAGCTCCCCCTAAATATATGCATACATATGGTGGAGGGTGAAGTATATGCATAATTGGCAAAATAATGCACAAGGGAGTTTAATCTATATAATGCATGGAGAAAGCATATAAATACCAAAGTGAAATCATCATAATGATATTGGTTTAGAAATACCATATGTAGAGATCACTTGGATCCTCACCACTTGTAATGATATTACTTGTAAATGGTGGTGGATTTTAGAGCTCGATGCTTATCTCCGGGGACTCCATTTTCCTTGCAATGAGACTACTATACACATGATAAGCTTGAAATGGTGTTAGTCTCAAAGCATCCAACTTGTAGAGTAACCTCCCCCTAAATTTATGCATACAAGCATGGAATACTTGTAGGAGACATGCATATTGATTTTAGAAAAAAAATACTATTTGAAAGTTGACATCACATGATTGTGATAACCATTTTCAAAAGTGATATTCGGGGGAAATTATCTACAATTTGGACTTTGGCACATATTAGATAAACAATTGTAAAACAAGTTGTGTCGTGCTCCTAAGAAATTTAAACCATGTAGGTTTGCTGCAAGGGTAAGAGTGATACCGAGCAAGCCAACCATAAGATATACCTTGTGTATGCATGACAAAAGATTAAACATGCAAATGCAAACCTAGGCACGAAAAGGAACTAGATGCTAATTGAGATTGCAACAAATTAAATCTACTTACCTAACATGGGGAGGGGAATTTGGGTCCATAGTAGTCACTAACCCCCTTGGCAATTACCTTGACCATCATGATGCACCCCATGAAATGCACTCAAATTATGCCAAGTCTCCAAATTCCTTGAAGTCCATCGGACTTCTCACTTCCCCTTTGGGATCCAAACCTTCTTGGTGCTCTTTATTTTGGAAATAATGTCCTTTGGCACCCAAATGCATTCGGCCCCATTGTTGGCTTGCTTGTTCACCTTGATGGTCACCACCTTGTCACTTTTGTTCTTCTTCAAGAGATAAGGTGTGGAGGCCTTTTTGTCCACCTTGTTGGTGTAGGTGTTAGAGAGCTTGCTTGTTTCCTTTTTATTTTTCTCTTTCTTCTTAGCTCCTCCCCCATTCTTCACCTTGCACTCATAGGACTTATGGCCTTCCTTGTGGCGTACATAGTAAACCATGGTTTGTCCTTCATCAAGCATATTCACTCCCTTGATTGTTTTATCTTGATGAAGTTGGGCTTGCTCTGTCTTGCCTTGCACTTGAGTTAAGTCCTTGGTGAGGCAAGCCACTTCTTGCTTGAGTTGCTCATTCTCCAATGCGACCTCTAGTATACATCTTTCTACAACAACCTCCACACAAGCTTGGTTGCACAAGGGTGAGTCTAAACATAGATCATTGCAAGAAGTATAGGCATCCTTTTTAGGCATGTCAAAAATTGAATTTTTCTTTTTAGGTGCCTCGGTGAGGGTTGTACCGACGGCTTCAAGATTTTCAACTTTATTAGTTAGCTCGTCACAATGTTTGCACCTGAGTGCATGAGATCATCACATCGCCTTCGTACAAGTCACGTTTGGCACCCAAATGCGTTCGGCCCCATTGTTGGCTTGCTTGTTCACCTTGATGGTCACCACCTTGTCACTTTTGTTCTTCTTCAAGAGATAAGGTGTGGAGGCCTTTTTGTCCACCTTGTTGGTGTAGGTGTTAGAGAGCTTGCTTGTTTCCTTTTTATTTTTCTCTTTCTTCTTAGCTCCTCCCCCATTCTTCACCTTGCACTCAGAGGACTTGTGGCCTTCCTTGTGGCGTACATAGTAAACCATGGTTTGTCCTTCATCAAGCATATTCACTCCCTTGATTGTTTTATCTTGATGAAGTTGGGCTTGCTCTAGTCTTGCCTTGCACTTGAGTTAAGTCCTTGGTGAGGCAAGCCATTTCTTGCTTGAGTTGCTCATTCTCCAATGCAACCTCTAGTGTACATCTTTCTACAACAACCTCCACACAAGCTTGGTTGCACAAGGGTGAGTCTAAACATAGATCATTGCAAGAAGTATAGGCATCCTTTTTAGGCATGTCAAAAATTGAATTTTTCTTTTTAGGTGCCTCGGTGAGGGTTGTACCGACGGCTTCAAGATTTGCAACTTTATTAGTTAGCTCGTCACAATGTTTGCACCTGAGTGCATGAGATCATCACATCGCCTTCGTACAAGTCACGTTTGCAACCTATTGGACTACAAAACTAACACTTGCAAACACATTAGTCCAATTTGGTCTTGTTGATCATCAAACACCAAAATCCAAAGTAAATGGGCAATGGGTCCATTTTCCTTACAATGTCCCCCCTTTTTGGTGATTGATAACAACACAGGCCCAAGCAAACAAATAATAATAAAATTTTAGAATTTAAAAACTATCTACTTGCTTGGATGCAATGCAAAGGGCAAGGTTATATGATGCTAAAAGATACCACATGTAAACATCTTTGGAAACTTATCTTGCCCTTGCAAATGTCCCCATGTGGCATTATGGATTTAAGCCTCCCCCTAACTCCATAATCCACTATCCTACCTTTCTTGAACCATTACCACTTGTAAATTATTATGATCAGGCTTGCTTTTGGTCCTACTAATTTCTCCCCCTTTGAAATCAAACACCGAAAAGGAAGACTATTAGTACCACAAGGGAGGGTCAAATTTTGTGATCCTTTATATGTGGAGAGGAATAGATCACAAAACTTGACTCTCACATTACATAGACTAAGCTCCCCCTAAATATATGCATACATATGGTGGAGGGTGAAGTATATGCATAATTGGCAAAATAATGCACAAGGGAGTTTAATCTATATAATGCATGGAGAAAACATATAAATACCAAAGTGACATCATCATAATGATATTGGTTTAAAAATACCACATGTAGAGATCACTTGGATCGTCACCACTTGTAATGATATTACTTGTAAATGGTGGTGGATTTTAGAGCTTGATGCTTATCTCCGGGGACTCCATTTTCCTTGCAATGAGACTACTATACACATGATAAGCTTGAAATGGTGTTAGTCTCAAAGCATCCAACTTGTAGAGTAACCTCTCCATAAATTTATGCACACAAGCATGGAATACTTGTAGGAGACATGCATATTGATTTTAGAAAAAAATACTATTTGAAAGATGACATCACTTGCGTGTGATAACCATTTTCAAAAGTGATATTCGGGGGAAATTATCTACAATTTGGACTTTGATACATATTAGATAAACAATTGTAAAACAAGCTATGTGTCATGCTCCTAAGCAATTTAAAACATGAAGGTTTGCTCCAAGGGTAAGAGTGATACCGAGCAAGCCTACCGTAAGATATAGCTAGTGTATGCATGACAAAAGATTAAACATGCAACTGCAAACCTAGGCACGAAAAGGAACTAGATGCTAATTGAGATTGTAAGAAATTAAATCTAGTTACCTAACATGGGGAGGGGAATTTGGGTCCACAGGTAGTCACTAACCCACTTGGCAATTACCTTGACCACCATGATGCATGCCATGAAATGCACTCAAATTATGCCAAGTCTCCAAATTCCTTGAAGTCCATCGGACTTCTCACTTCCCCTTTGGGATCCAAACTTCTTGGTGCTCTTCATGTTGAAAATGATCTCCTTTGGCACCCAAATGTGTTTGGCCCCATTGTTGGCTTGCTTGTTCACCTTGATGGCCACCACCTTGTCATTTTTCTTCTTCTTCAAGAGATAAGGTGTGGAGGCCTTTTTGTCCACCTTGTTGGTGTAGGTGTTAGAGAGCTTGCTTGTTTCCTTTTTATTTTTCTCTTTCTTCTTAGCTCCTCCCCCATTCTTCACCTTGCACTCATAGGACTTGTGACCTTCCTTGTGGCTTACATAGTAAACCATGGTTTGTCCTTCATCAAGCATATTCACTCCCTTGATGGTTTTATCTTGATAAAGTTGGGCTTGCTCTGTCTTGCCTTGCACTTGAGTTAAGTCCTTGGTGAGGCGAGCCACTTCTTGCTTGAGTTGCTCATTCTCCAATGCGACCTCTTGTGTACATGTTTCTACAACAACCTCAACACAAGCTTGGTTGCACAAGGGTGAGTCTAAACATAGATCATTGCAAGAAGTAGAGGCATCCTTTTTAGGCATGTCAAAAATTGAATTTTCTTTTTAGGTGCCTAGGTGAGGGTTGTACCGATGGCTTCAAGATTTGCAACTTTATTAGTTAGCGCGTCACAATGTTTGCACCTGAGTGCCTCGGATCATCACGTCACCTTTGTCCAAGTCACATTTGCAACCTATTGGACTACAAAACTAACACTCGCAAACACATTAGTCCAATTTGGTCTTGTTGATCATCAAACACCAAAATCTAAAGTAAATGGGCCAAGGGTCCATTTACCTTACAATCTCCCCCTTTTTGGTGATTGATAACAACACGGACAAAGCAAGAAAATAATAATAAAAATTTGGAATTTAAAAACTATCTAGTTGCTAGGATGCAATACAAAGGGCAAGGTTATATGATGCTAAAAGATACCACATGTAAACATCTTTGGAAACTTATCTTGCCCTTGCAAATGTCCCCATGTGGCATTATGGATTCAAGCCCCCCTAACTCCGTAATACACAATCCTACCTTTCTTGGACCATTACCACTTGTAAATTATTATGATCGGGCTTGCTTTTGGTCCTACAATTTCTGCCCCTTTGGAATCGAACACCGAAAAGGAAGTCATTAGTAGCACAAGGGATGGTCAAATTTTATGATCCTTTATAAGTGGAGTGGAATAGATCACAAAACTTGACTCTCACATTACATAGACTAATCTCCCCCTAAATATATGCATACATATGGTGGAGGGTGAAGTATATGCATTATTGGGAAAATAATGCACAAGGGAGTTTCATCTATATAATGCATGGAGAAAGCATATAAATACCAAAGTGAAATCATCATAATGATATTGGTTTAGAAATACCACATGTAGAGATCACTTGGATCATCACCACTTGTAATGATATTACTTGTAAATGGTGATGGATTTTAGAGCTTGATGCTTATCTCTGGCGACTCCATTTTCCTGGCAATGAGACTACTATACACATGATAAGCTTGAAATGGTGTTAGTCTCAAAGCATCCAACTTGTAGAGTAACCTCCCCCTAATTTTATGCATACAAGCATGGAATACTTGTAGGAGACATGCATATTGATTTCAGAAAAAAAAAATACTATTTGAAAGATGACATCCCATGAGTGTGATAACCGATTTTCAAAAGTGATATTCGAGGGAAATTATCTACAATTTGGACTTTGGCACATATTAGATAAACAATTGTAAAACAAGCTATGTGTCGTGCTCCTAAGCAATTTGAACCAGTGTAGGTTAGCTCCAAGGGTAAGAGTGATATCCGAGCAAGCCTACCATAAGATATACCTAGTGTATGCATGACAAAAGATTAAACATGCAAATGCAAACATAGGCGCGAAAAGGAACTAGATGCTAATTGAGATTGCAACAAATTAAATCTACTTACCTAACATGGGGAGGGGAATTTGGGTCCATAGTAGTCACTAACCCCCTTGGCAATTACCTTGACCATCATGATGCCCCCTTTGCTCATCCTTGTGTAAAGTTAATGACTAAGATGGGTCATCTCCTTGATATGACATCTGCATACAAGTTATTCCAAGCTTCACCTGCACTTGTGAACTTTGGAGTGTCTACCATATTATCTTGGGTAATTAAATAATGGAAAAACATGGATTCAAATCCCCTTACATCAATCAGTTTAGAAACTTGGGGTTTCATGTGAATTTGAAAAATGTAAACATAGCTTAGCTCCTCAAATGATTCTCTCAAATCGCTCATATATGTGTTTGGTTCCTCACCAAGGCATATCATAGTGTTGCCTTCTTTCTTTCCTACTTCTAAAAAGCTTATATGGATCTTTGGGTAGGGAAAGATATGAAGGCACACTTACTCTGCATATTTTGTTAAGTCAAAGCTCAGATCCAAGGAGAAAGATGTCATATCCTTAGATCAAGAAGTACAAGTGTGTGGATAAAACAATTCGAAATCTATAATATACTCCTTTTATAGATATGATCTCTTCTAGCTTTTTATTTTGAGACATGGCTATCATTTTTTTTTCTTTTTATGAGCTTTCATGTGCTCATGTTTTTTTCATTACCTTGGGACCTTCATGTGTCCCTATTTTTTTCTCTTTGTCTTGGACCTTCATGTGTCCAATTTTTTTCTTTTTGCATAGCCCATGTCTCTTAAACCATATATTGAGAGAGATCACTATTTTGTAGAACATGGAGTATTTTCCTAACAAACATTTTTTTCTACTCCCAGTGTAGGAGCAGAGTTTTGGGTGGATGGAGGCATGTTTTAGCGTATTCCCAGTGTAGGAATAGCTTTAATATATGTGGCATGTACATGATCTTGATCTTTGGAGCATGATAACTTTCTCAACAAGGGTCAACAAGACTTCACAAAACTCAATGCAGGAATAAGTAGCATAATTTTGGAGGTTTTAAGTTCGATTCACTCGATATGGCTTTGGTAGGAATTTGAACATCATTGAGGAGCATGCTATTTGAATTTTGCTTTTGTAAAATAAATCCCAAGTTCTTCACATTAGAGAGCAAGGTTCATTTTCATCCTACTATATCACATATTCCAATTACTTAGATAATATGGGGTCCCTATGATGAGTTGTCCACAAGTTTAGGAATATTAACGAGGAATAAAGAGTATGCAAATTTAATCAAAGGATAGCATGGAGATTGAGCGACATTTGTTTTCCATTTTTAATTTGTTCAATGTTTTAAACTTCAAAACTTAGGAGAGTTGAGGGGTAATGTTGCACAAACCAATGTTGAATAGGTAAAAGGAGCTGAGGAGAATCAGAGATGGCTTGTCTGAACTGGAGGTGCAGCCAATTCTCTCTGAGATCATTAGTCCTATCCTTCTGCATGATGTATTGTCTGATGTTTTGTGCAACATGTTGGTGGGAGATCTCAAGTGTATGTTCGTTATGCATGAGAGATCTGCCCCACACTTATTCTTGTACCTATGTTTTAATAAAAGAAAAACAAAGAAGGAAACAAACAAGGGCTCTACCAGTTTGAGCACTAGGGAGCCTAAATCATTTTATTATTATTGTTATTATTATTTCTTTTATTACTATTATATTATTATTAGTATTATTATCTATTAATTTATTTTTTTATTTGTTCACCAGACTTTGTATACTCAAGCAAGGCTAAAGTTTGCAAAATAATCCTGGCCTTGATTTATCTCCATAATTGATTACCTCTATTGTTTATGAAAATAATACTCAAAGTTTGTTAATCAAATTTCAACACCATGTCAAATTTTGATTAAAGAAGGTCTTTTTAACCTAAGCACCATGCTTAATTTTAAAAGGCCTATGGATGTACCAGCTGGATGCATCCAAACTAGAGCATATGACATAAACAAATGAGGCATGAATTTGTATGGTCTCATAGAGACAAGTATGAGTAAAGGAGTTTGGTGAATATTTATTTACCTTTGCATACATGAGTGTACTTGCCGATAGCATATGTGGATGATACTTGAAACTACTATAGCGGTGGCTTGATCGCACATGGTCCAACTCAACTGAAACCACAAGGCTAGGCCATACACACATCTAGTGTGCATAGACCATATGCCTTAGTGCTAGCAAAGGTCATGAAGAGGAGAATGCTCCTTCTCACTTCTTCTTTTTTCTATACTTTCTCTTTTTTCATATATTTTCTCTTTTTCATCATCATTTTTTATAATGATTATATATTTTTATATCAAGGTAGAGATGTCATCATCATTTTTTATAAACCAAGATAGCATTTAGTGTGAATGAAACATGTGGCGAGGTTCGCACCATCCTCCCCCACACTTGGACTTTTGTGTAAAAGTCAAGTGTGTAGTGTCGGGGTCTCCTCTTGAGTGTGTTCCATCATGATGTTTAGTTGATGCAGCTCTCATGTTTCCTAGCATTGTATGCCACTTGTTCTTCTTAATCTCAACCTGAAATGGTTAGCGACCACGAATAACCCAAAGGTGCATACTAACTTGATAACATGTTCTTGCTTTTATTAATAAGAAAGCTATTGTTTTTTATGATAATCCAGGGTATCTCCCGGTAGTGCTTTGTTTATAGTCATAAGCTTGACCTTGGGAACTCATCCTGCAGCTATCAATGGTGGTATAGTTCCAAGCTTTACCACCTAAACATTTAGTAATAATGTTCAAGCTGCAAGGTTAGTACCACTAGTGCTACTATGAGATCTGCAATATTTGTGATAAATGAAGGCATCCACAACCATCTTCCTAAAAAGTTTGGAAATGAGAAGTGATGGGTGGTTGTCTTCCTCATAGGAGCATGGGGTACTAAGAAACATGTCCATGGCACAAAGGTTTTTGTTCTCCAGATATATATCATGCAAGATCAACGTTGAATCTCGACAACTATCGAGAACAACATTTTGATGGTTAGAGGGACATGGCTTGGGTTTGAGCGAGGGTGATGATGGATGTTTTTTTTCACAAGGATGTGAAACGAACGGGGAAATGAACTTCACCTCCTCAAACTAGTCATGATTGGGATGCTGTTTTGCCATTGGGGTATCTGAGTGAGTGGCAGAAGCAGTTTTCCCAAACTCTTTGTTAAGGCTCCTAGGTTCTTTTTGTAAAATCTTTTCAAAAGGGTAGCCTATGAGAAGATCGAACCCATGGATGGCAAAAATGCCAAAGTCTAGGTAAACCTTGGTTTTGTCAATTTTGACTAGCACGGTCCTAGCGATCCCATAACACTCAAAGTTTAGTCCCGAGGGACTTTTGAAGAGCTTGTTGGTCGAGACTAGCGGAATTTTGCCCAGAAGGATTTCCTGCAAGAAATTTAGACATGATATTAGTCTCGACCGTGGGGTTATGCAGGGCTTCTACAACAATTCCCCTTAACGAACAAGGCATGGTCATGGAAGATGAAAGAATCCAAATTGCTTCGGAAGAATATTTCACTTCCATTAACCATTCCTTTCATGGATTTACCCTAGGGAAACTTCCTCGAGAGGATGTGTATAGTTTTTGTGCCTTAAGCGTTTCAAGATATTGCCATAATCCTTGAATTTGATAGGGAACTCTGAAGGATAAATTACTCATTCCTTTGGTGTTTGTGGTTTGGGTCAGGGCTCATAAGTCGAACCTAGGGATGGTACGAGTTTGGATTTGACTAACACAAACTCCTCCACACTCGACATGACTTTTGCCTAGAAGGGTTTAGTTCTTACGGTAGAAGAAGTGTGTATGGCTATGAAATGCTCAAGGAATTCTACTTGTTCCATCATAGTTTTATGTGTGAAACGACCTCCTGGCGGTCACGTCTAGGCATAGGTTAGCATCTATCTCAAGACCCAAACAAAAGAGACAAAATCACGTCATCAGGTAATGACAAGTCTGGGTCATTGTGTATTAACATTGAAAACCTGGCCGAGGTTGCACCTATAGACTCCTCATACAGCTCAAAATCGAGGATTGCCCTTGGTAGAGAGACAATACGGGACATGGGGAAAAATAAAAGACAAACTTGTCTTTAAGTTCATCCTAGTCCCCATTCGTACTTCCTATGACAAATGTGTACCATTGTTTCACCTTTCCTATGAGGGAGAAGGGAAACAATTTCCACCTTAGAGTTTCTTGTGTCATGCCCGAGATGCTTAGGCACGAACACATTTCCTCAAATTCATGTAGGTGATGGCATGGGTTTTCATTTTCTAGCCCAAAGAAGGGATGTGCCCAAACCATGGCTTTTAGACTAGGGTGGAATTCACAGCTAGATGGACGGATAGGTTTTGAAGGTGGCTTAGGGAACTCCCCCTTTGAAGCAGAAAAGTATGGATTTTGTGTAGGATTCATGGTGATAAAAAAGAAAAGAAACTATTTTTGTTTTTGTAAAAAATAAAAGGATACAGATACAAGGACGAACTAGGTTTGAAGAAAATAGCAACCGTTCCCTGACAACGGTGCCAGAAAGTTTGTTGGTATTTCTTAAAGTTTACAGAAAGAATCCGCCAGCATACGGAATTACCATTGTAGCTTTCACCCAAAAGTATTCAGGGTATCATATTTTCTACAAGGAACGAAGGTATTTCTTCTAACTAATTCATCCAAGGACAACACAAGGGGTAAAGTTGGATAGGGTAGAGATGGACTCCTATGGTTTTTGGGTCTTATGGAAAGAAAAACTCTACTTTCACTTGTTTACTTCGAGCACCGGGTTGCAACTGGTCTTCCAGTTGATGCCAGCCTATAGCTCTGCATCGTATCTGAACGTATGGGATTATGAAGGATGGACAGGGCAATCACCACCTACTGCCTACCCCTCAACCGGAGGATACGAGGCAAACAAAAGTAGCCTCTAGCCTAGACACCATGTCTATGCTATGGACTACTACTCTAGCAGTTGCGCAGGGTTATCCTGTCTTCATCAGGGCCCTCTACTTGAGCATCCTCCACTGGGGATGGATGACTAGCCCACAAACAAGTAAGAGTATAGCTTAACTAATCAAAATACTTAATGCCATAAGAAACCTAAACACTTACTTAGCAAATATTCTATCGAGGTACAAGTGTTCACCGAGGTACAAGTTCGTGGAGACATCGACAAGTTTGGCTCTTCCCCGTACTCTCCATCACATCTCTCCCAAACCAAGTCTACTAGCTAAGCTAGGGCCTAGCCCCTTTGGAATGATGCTCTTGTGGTGTAGTTCATCTCCTTGGCGTGTTCTTCAAATGAGGAGAGGAGAGCCTCCTTTTATAGGTGGAGAGGAGGGGGCTCTTTGAATAATCTTCATTCCCATATGGAAAGATCAAACCATCCTTCTTGTATTGATTATACTGCCAAAACCCATGCAATCGACTTCCTTGGCCCATAACTTACTGCCCTGACAAGGTTGGGCCCAAGGCTAGCTACCAAGGGTGCGCCCGTACCCCAAGTGGCCCATCTTGACTCCAATTTTATTAGGAGATATGCTATGTTATTGTAGAGTGGGCCTATGGGTATTTTCACGCAGAGTTGAGTTATATGCTTCAGTTTTGGCTTGTCCTGCTCTTTGTCTGGGCCATGATACTTCTGGTGATTGGGCCTCTCTCTTTGGGCTTATGTAGAATGGTATTTGTGCTTTGTTCTCTTGCACATTTTTAGCCCTTTTATGTGTATTCCCACAAATGCCCTTCTGCAAATGAATAAACACCAAAACTCAGGGAATTTGTTAGTTATAAACCCTATTTCTAAGTTTGGTGTTCTTTTTAGCAGGTTTTATATAAGTGTGAGTTAAGGACCGCCAACATGCTCCACTTGTGATTCTATCGTTCTCATTGCATTGTGGGTAAAGATCCTAGAGTTTAACTTGAGGTTATGTAGGATAGTAGGTAAGACAAGATTCTAAAAGCATATCAATGCAAGGAATAAGGTGAGGACAAGACTTTATAGCAAGCAACAAGGAGGAGTTCAATAACAAAGATAAGGATATAGTATAGAAGAAAATATCAAGATTTCTAAAACAAGGATTTTTGTAGCAACTTCTAAACCTTTGAACGACTAGTTTCTATTAGTCTTGCATCCTACAGCCAACACAACTTTGATACCAATTTGTCACACTCAATGTTAAGGATAAATTGAATGCATAAACCTTATGTGCGCCCAGAGATCAGTCACACACAAAAGCTAACAAATTATAAAGTATCATCATAAGTGTTTATTACATCATGAAATAATAATTCAGTTACAATAGTATCAAGTCTATAATAAATGCTGAAGAACTAGATAACTACCCTCCACTGATAGCCTCCAAACTCCATAGGGACGTCGACTGGTGAACCACTAGTTTAGTAATCCTCAAGGAAAATCCTCATAACCATTGCCATCTATTACTCATCCAGGATTTTTATCTAAATAATGAAAATAGACAAGCATAAGTACATCTCATTCTTAATAAGAATAACATGGGGTTATGATGCTCAAAAGGACGACACTTGTTGTACTGTGGTTAGCATTTTTGTTAAGTCACAAATTTTAACACTATATTAGCATTTAGTTGTGCTTAAGCCCCAATTATACCACATGATCATATAAAGCAACATTTTATTTAGGGATGGCAATAGGGTGAATTCGGATCGGGTGTGCACCTGAACCCAAAACCCGAAATCGAAACCTAAAATCTGCACCGAACACCGATTCGGGTGATAATTCATCCCCTAAAACCAAACCCGTGGATACTCGAAACCCAAATGGATACCCAAAACCCGCTTTATATGGCAACATAGTAAGAGCAAAAAGGACTTTCTATAAACATATGCACGATATATATACACATATTCACATGTATAAACAAGAGGCAACAAATAATAAATATTTTCATGAGTCAACTTAGAATAAATTTAATAATCTAAGTAAATATGTTATTACTCCCATATTATAAAACATGAGTTTTAATTCCAAATGATTTATTTTGGATATCCATTAGATATCCATGGGTGGAAAACCAAACACAAAATCAAACCCGATAGGTTTCAAAGCCCCAAACCCAAAAACCATGGGTGAGAAATCATCCCCAACCCGAACCCACGAGACCCGAAACTCATGGATATCTGACCCAAAACCGCCCCGTTGCCATCCTCAATTTTATCTCATAATTAATCATCAACATATATAATCCACTATTCTATGAGTTTTTCGGGCCACTCATGACCGTGAGCACGGCTGATATACCGATTTTACTCTGCGAAGGTCGTACACTTTCACCAGTGAGCCGTGATTTACCCTTTCGCCCGAGGTAGCTAATCTCTTGGCTCACTACCAAGGAAGGTCGGCAGGGTTCACTATGAAGCCTTTGAAAGGTTTCCCTAACAAATTAGTGGCCACTAGGTTTCTGTGGCCTACGAATGTAGAGCTCCCTGTTTCTGAAGGCACATTTCCACATAGGCTATATGCTTAAGAATAGAGGCCGCACTACACCCAACCCAGAACACACCCTTTTTGTGCCTTTCGGTAACCACTAACATGCTAGAAAAGGTCCTATTACTAAGCTAAAGCCAGAGTCGTGTGGCACTCCTGGTTGTACTGTATGTCCCAAGCTTTTACTGATAGATAAGTCTTTAGGGAGAGCCAAGAGCATCATGATAAAAACAAGAGCTCTCTAGCCCTATGTCCAAGTTGCTAAAAAGCAAGTTTTAACATTTATTACATAGAACCATTACTCATTTTTCAAATCATGTATAATTAAATTGAACACTAGCAAACTATCCATATGCAAGTATAACCCATAAGTGACAAGGAACAAGATAACAATAACTAGGATGTCCTTACAGGTAACAAAATTAGACACATGCATATGACTAAATAATTAAATGGTGAATAGGACAACAAGGAAGATCACATGCTATACTTTCCTTGCGCAAAGTGCTCCTGCTAGTCCTGCTCTTGATCACCAACGTACTGCTCATCGTCTATACTCGATCATACGGCAACATACAAGCATCCTAGAGGCAGCCATGCATAGCAAACAAAGACTATAATTAGAACAGTACACCAACAGTGGGAAAAACAAGTTGAAAAGCTTATAAATCTATTCTACACATTGCTACGATCACATCGATGCAAAATGCACTCAAATCGGATTTAAAATGCGTAAGATATGATGAAAATGGTCTCTAGATGACAATTCTATAAATAACATGAACTAATTTCATATTTAAAAAAATCAAAAACAAGATTTTCAATCTGATGAGGACTGCGGGTACAAATATGAAGAATCTGAGGGGATCTTTAAGAATTTAGTCAAGCAAAGGGGTATAGATGAATATGGGCCATTGGTTTAGATCTGGACGGTCCAGATTAGATGAAAGAGGGAGAAATGGGAGGCAACCGGCCGGAACAGGGCCAGGCACGACGGCTAGAAGGAGCTCGCCTGGCGCACTTGGAATTAGGCCCTAGAGGCCATGGTTCGACTCTAGAAATGCACAGGGTGAAAGAGGAGACTATGGCGAACCCACCATGGGACTTTTCACTGGACTGAGGGTCCATTTGGTTGGGCTTTTGGTTAAAGGGGCTGCTTTTGGAGGCTACTTTTTCAGAAGCAGCTGCTTTTCCGTAGTACATTTTTAAAAGCTGGTTTGACCCTGCTTTTGGCTTTTGGCTTTCTGCTTTTCGAAATTGGTGGAATAAAAAACTCTTCTATAGTTGTTTCAAGAGAGATAAAGATAGAAGGTATATTTTATACTTGTTTAACCAAACAGCTTTTAGCTTTTGTACGGCTCACAGCCCACAGTAGCTTTCCCACAGCTCACAGCCCACATCAGCTTTTTCCCACAGCCACGGCTCAACCAAACACACCCTAAGAGGGAGTGGAGACGACGCTGTGCTCGACTGAGTGGATGGGAGCTACCTGCGAAACACTGGCGATGGCGTGTGACCATCCAAGACCGAAAGGGAGAGATAGAAAGCACTGAGGGCTTCATCACCTTGAAGAGGAGCTTGGCTACGTATCATAGGCGGCGGAGAGGCGTTGGACATGCGGATCGATGCACTGTCGCGACAGCTAGGGCTTCGACGGCATGTGCAAGCTCGGATTGAGGCGGTGGCGGCTTGTAGATCAGAAAGGGAGTGCAGAGGGAAGGCAGAGGCTTATATAGAGGCCTGGGCGTGGCACGCACGCCCACAATCCCACGAAATCGGCTCGGGTGCGAGATTTTTGTGCCGGCCGAGTCCGACTTGAGCATGGGAGAAGGAGGTAGGGGGCGACACTGCTGTGCAGGCCCTACATGTCAGTGAGAGAGAGGGGTGGGGCCCATGCGTCAGCGAAATGGGGAAAGAGGGGACGCGCGCCTGCGCTTTGGGCCGGCCCAGTTAGGCCTCGCTGGCTGCTTAGATGGCTTTGGCAGCTGCGCACTGGGACGCGGGGTGGGAAGCAGGCCAACTGGTTTGTTGTCCCTTAGGCCGAGAGAGAAAGAATTTGCTTTTCTTTTTCTGATACTGAATTTTCCAAATCTTTTTCAAAAGGAGTTGAATTCAGTTTGAGTTCAAAACCAGACAGTACAGAAACAAAAATGTAGCAGCATGTATGCATCAACATATATCTAACCTTATGATGGATTTTAATTCAACAAAAATTATTATTTTCCTATGTTGAATACCTCAATAGATAGATAAATCAATTTTGGCTATTTTGGAAAGATGAATTTTTAGGGTGTTACAGGGGCCATATAGACTTTTTCCATTTTCACAACCTCAGTGAGTGCCTTTTGCTGCAGCTTCCACAGATGTACCAACTTTAGTGAATATTTTGTGACAACTTATATGGAGACTACAATTTCAGACAAGGAAATAAACTCCAGTGATTATTTTGATAGAAACTTATGCGTAGAATCGATTAGCAGATATATAACCTGCTAGTGTTGTTACATGTAAACTACTGCTGCATATAGAATATCTTCCTATAATGTAATATGGGTCCCATTTCATTGAACTCGGAAGTAACATAATGGTGCAAAAGGAAATGGAAGGGGGGGAAAAGCATGATGTAAGAACTATCATCATATAAAGCAATCGACAAAAGCTAGTTCAACAGGCTTAATCATTCTGTCTGCTTAACTAACAATCCTGACAAGCCACCTGTCCTCACACGATGTAAAAAAGCCACATATCTACCACCTCATCACAGACGCGACCGGTAAAGCGCGTCTACTGTAGTACAACTATAGACGCGCCTTCCTGATGCGCATCTGTACTAAGTCACCAGCGGGGGTCGCCAGTCCAGCAAGGTCAACACGCGTCTATAATAAGCGCTTATTGTAGACGCATGTTGGTACAACGCGTCTGAGATAAATCTACAGACGCGTGTATAGAAAAAGTGTATGTATCTGTAGCAGTTATTACAGACGCGTGTTGTGATTTTTGAGTCTCGGATAACGGGATCAAACTCTAGGGACACGCGTACGTGACACGCGTCTGTAGTAAGATCTCTTATTGCAGACGCGTATGTTGTTAAAGACGCGAACACGCGTCTCGAGTAATCCTACTTGTAGCTAACACGTCCTGCTCTATACGTGTCTGTACTTTGTGGCAGACGTGTGGTCCATACGTGTGTGTAGCACTTGGCCTATGTACTTAGCCGTTGGCATGTGCTAACGGGCAAAGGGAGGTACTTGGCGTGTACGGAACACAGCAGGCAGTGGCTTTTGCGTGGCTTTAAGGAGCGCGGGCGGAGTTGGCGGGTGGCGGGCGGTAGCCGGAGTTGTGCAACGTGACCGTAGGCAGGCAGCCGGTAGACTTGGGCTCCGTGCTGCAGGCGGGTGGCGGATGCGCGGCTCGTAGGTGGGGGGCAAAAGGAGGGGCACGTGACAGTCGGCGGGGCACGCTGCTATGGTGGGCGGCAAGCCGGAGGGGCTCGCTACCGCAGCGGGCGATGGTGGGCGGCCTTAGCGCCGCGCCACGTAGGCGGTAGGCGTAGGTGAGCAAGTCTCAAGCTCGAGCCACCGACGCTCCTCTCTTTCCCTCTTCTCTGCCAGAGCACCGCCGCGCGCGCTCGACGGTGAAATTCATCGTCGTTGTTCCATGTTCTCCCAATTTCCCGTGCTCCTAGCTCCGCCTAGTTCTTGCGGTCCTCCTTGAACTGTTGTATCCACCTCTCACTGCCCCAATCACCCTCGACGTCGGTTGCCGCCGTAGCTATGCCACCATGGCCGCCATGGGAACCTCGCCGTGGCTAGCTCATTCCGGCGCTCCTCTGGTGATCCCGTTTATTGTTTTAGCTCTCCTACAACTTCGTGATGCTCATCGCCTCCATTCTTTTACCTCTAACGCGCAGGTTGCGCCGGAACAGCGACCTCGCCACCAGTTCGTGCCACCGCATGTAACACCCTAAAAATTTCATGATTTTGAAATAAGAGAATTTGATTTATTATGTATTTTTGTGGGCATTTAAAGTTAGAAAAATAATAACTTTGTTAAAATTACAATAAAAATAGGTCTACGTACATGTATGTGCGTACATTCTGCTGCATATTTTATTTGTTATGCTTGGGTTTTTTTGAAATTTGCAAAATAATTGAATTTGAGTTTAAATTGGAGTTGAAATGGTGTTTAAGAAAATAGAAAAAAAGAGTTTTATTTTCCCTCTCCCTCTATTCGGCCTGCTGGCCCAAGGCGCAGTCCACCTTCTCCTCTCCCTCACTCCCCCGCATGGGCCTACTGCTCCTGGCCCAGTGCACTCCCCCTTCCTCTCTCGGCCTAGCTTCGCTCGTGGCCCACTCGGTAGCTCGCCCGCGCCGTTCCTCTCTCCCGCTGACGCAGATAGGCAGACCCCACTAGTCAGTCATCTTCTTCTTCCTCCCCGCGCGAGACTGGGTCGGTCACGACCGCCATCGCCGCCGAGTCCTGGCGTGACCCACACACCGAAGCCACCCATAAATAGCATCCCTTGCGCACACCGCCTCCACCTAATCCTAGAGCAAGCCACCGCCCTCGCTTGAGCCGTAGCAAAACCGTAGCCCTAGCGCCGCTGTAGCCGTCAAGTCGAGCAGCCACCATGCGTCGTTGGTCTATCCATGTCCTTGCTTTTGGTCTTGGTGAGTTCGCCTAGATCTCCTCTCTCTCCCCGTGCCCTCGCTTTGCTCTGTGGTGTTCCGTAGGGCCAAAATAAATGTCGTTGATGAGCTTCCTCGCTGCTGTTCACGGCCGCCACTGCACCGTTTTCTTCTCCGGTGCGCGCTCGCTCTCTCTCTGTCCCTCCTATTTAATCGCAACCATCCATCACGTGATCAACGTCCTAGATTCAAAGATACCCCTTCGCCTGTCGTTTTGCAAAAAAAACCCTTATAATTATTTGGATCTCAATCCGTCGTCCCAACAATTTTGTTAAAGAGCCCCTGTGTTTCTTCGTTTTCATGCCCGCGGTCCCTGTTTCAGTTTAAAACATGATTTTATTAATTTAAATTAGCCTCCATCTATGTAATTGGTTTTGTAATTAATCTATATTTAATGCTCCTTATTAGTATCTAAACATTCGATGTGACATAAATTTTAGGAGCGACTAAAGGACCAAACACGTTCGCCGAGTGAGTGTGGCGTGTGGGATAAAAAAAGTTTGACCCAACATTATTCTCTGGTCGGGTTTGGGCCGACCAGAGAAACGTCAGGTTTTTTTGGCCCACCCTAACGTTTGATTAGGTATAGATGCAGCACACACCGAAGCTAAGCAGCAGAATTGATTTTGTTTTAGCTATAAAATCTTTGTTTTAGCTCCGATTTGATCAAGTTTCATCTATTTACAGGTTTGCCACTAATCTTGTTTTAGCCATAAAATCTTCGTTTTAACTCCGATTTGATCCGTTCAAGTTGTGTTAGGTTCATAGTTGCATAATCTACCTATTAAACATGTTTTTAACTTTTAAAATTCGAGGTTAGATTTAATCTATTATTTTATTAAAGAAAATCTTGTTTAATTCGTAACATCTTCATTTTAGCTCTGATTTTTATGATCTTTGTGTCTATGTGTTCATAGAAAGATGTAGATTCATTTTATAAACTTTTCATCTTGATTTTATGTTGTTGGTGTACTATTCTAATCTGTAGCCTTTGTTTGCTATGCATGATTGCTTATGGATGCTTGTATGTTGTTGTGATTATCGAGTATAGATGGTGAGCAATTCGTGGGTGATCAAGAGTACTACTTTGACGAGCAAGATCAGCAAGAGCACTTTTTTCAAGACAAGTATAGCATGGGATTATCCTTGTTTCCTATCAACTTTAATACATTTAATTCATATTGTATGTGTCACTTTGATAGGGATTCCCTAGAATTGAACTTATACCTTGTCTCCTATGGGATATGCATTGGGTAGCTTTGCTAGTGCTCAATGGAACCATGATCTTGTAACTTAGACTAATGGTATATGCAAAAAATATTAAAACATGACTTTCTAGCAACATGGAAACATGGGGCTAGAGTGTTTAGCTACTTTCTAAATGCTCTAGATTCCTCTCCCTAAGGACTTATCTATAAGTGATCATCCGGGACTTACAGTACAGTTGTGAGGGCCACATAGCTCTAGCTTTGGCTTAGTATAAGGACATTTTCTAGCTTGTTAGAGGTTACCTTTATGGCGCAAGAGGGGTGTGTTTTGGGTTGGATATAGTGTGGCCTCTGTCCGTCAGTGTATAGGCTGCATGTCATTGTGCCTGTCGGAAGGGGAGCCCTACATTCGTAGTTCACAAAAACCTAGCAGCCCTAACTTGTTAGACAAACCTTTGAAAGGCTTCATAGTGACCCTTGCCTACTCCCCTTGGAAGTATTTTGGGAGTAATTAACCCAGGCATATGGGTATCACGACTCACAGTGAAAGTGTACAACCTCTACAGAGTGTAAAACTGGTATATTAGTCGTGCTCACGGTCACGAGCGGCCTTGGAACATTTATAGAATAGATGATCACTAAGAATTATCTGTTTATGCTATTCATTATTCATGTTTACATTGATCATGTGTTTTACTTTGGGATTGAAACAACTTGTTGCTACTCTTATGCTAAAATTATGACAATTAAAAGTTGAATGTTGTTAAACCTGTGTCGAGCCTTTTGAGCCCCATGAACCCTATGTTACACTTGTTGAGCACGACATGTACTTACGTTGGTTTATTTTCATTATTTGGATAAAATCCTAGATGGGTAACAGATGGATATGATAATGATAGACTTTCCTAAGGATTACCAGACTTGTGGTCAACCAGCTGACGTCCCTGTGATATGGAGCTTCCATGAGAGATTTTTCTTTATACTTCCGCTACATTTATGTGAAGACTATGTCTCATTATTTGTGATGTAATAAACAATTATGATGATACTATTTATAATTTGTCGGCTTATGTGTGTGACTGATCTTTGGGCACACATAAGATTATGCATCCCATTTTATCCTTAAAATCGGGTGTGACACCGCACGCGCCATCACCGCTGGCCATCTAACTCCACCTCATCCCAGTTCAACCAAGCAGCGCATCGACATCGTGGTGAGCTGCTGATGCTGCCTGAGCCCTTAGACTAACCTATATCGTGTTGTATCTACTGGAGCACCGCCACACCGCCGTTCTATGTCTGTTTCACTGCCATGGCTGCGGTCGAGCTTGAGTCTGACTCTAACTCATTCCTCTCTGTAGTGTACTTGATCAGGTGTGCTCCGACCAAGCTTCGCCATCTCAAGCTATAGGGGATTGCCGTCATTCTCAGCTCTCCTACCGGGTCCTCCCTGCTCTCGTCTTCGACCTCCTATTCTCTGGCGTGTGTTTCTTTGTGAACAGCGGTGAGCTTGTGTGAAACTGTGATGAAGTTGCTTGTGTGAAACTTGCAATGTGAACTAAGTTTACTGAAAAACTATGATTTTTATTACTAAAGCATTGATGAATTTGCTTATATTCTTCCATTTTCACTCCAGCCATTGACAAACCAGCAACAATATATATGTAATAATATATAGATAGATGCATTTCCAGCCAAAGTTTGTGATAGAGTTTGCATCATAGAGTTTTACTACTTCATCACAGTAATTACATCATCACAAAAAGTACGTCATCACAGAGTTTACATTCACATAGTTTCATCAGCAAAAGTTAACACATCATCACATCATTATTAGTTGTTCATCGGCGGTGGAGGCATGGCGCCCTGCAACTTGCTCTAGAGGTCATGCACATTCTGAACCATGGACGCTAGTTGGTCACCACGGTCATCCTAGTTCTTCTTGACGCTTCTCTTTCTCTTCGTTCTCAACCTTCTCTTTCTTGAGTTCATCAACACTCCGCTGAAGACCGCCTATGCTCTTCATGATGGGTTTTAGAACCATTGCCTCTAGGGCCTCGTGCATGGTACTTAGAGGGAGTTGATAAGATCCAACCTATATGCACAGAAATAGTTATAGGAACATATATGAAAATCGAGCATAAATCTAGATACTGTGACAAAAAAAAACCTATAGATAAGTTTCATTTGGATTCATAGAAGTTTAAAAACCTACATATAAGTTTCATTTGGATTCATATAAGTTTCATTATCCAGCATACATATCAGAATCGTATAAGTTTCATATAATCAATTATAGGCTACAAAGTCCATGACCTTGTGAACACCAGATTCATAGCAAATTAGAAAAATAAAACATCTAGCTGCTGCTAACAATGCACATAAAGACTTAGAGCTGTCCAAAGAGATGAAACCCAATCTACTCAAATCACAATGCTGAAATATTGAAGTGGCACCATCAAAATTATTCACAAGATTAAAATCATTGATCTATGATAAACATCTAGATAGAGCAATCTGCTCAAATCACAATGCTGCTGCAAAATACAATATATGATAGGTTACATTGCTTGTATAAAAACTTGAGTTGCATCTGCATTTATTCTACACTAAGTTCTTTTGTCTACTCCATCTAGGTCTGGGATGAGAGAATGACATGAGCCAAATTATTTTAGCAACAAACTCATCCAATTTAGAGGCTACCAACAAAACTGTCATGAAATTAAAAAAGAAAACCTCAATATAAGCAGTTGTAATCTAAAGAGTGTGCATTACCTGGTCATGGGTGGAGCTTGAACCGCTGACTTCGCCATAGTTGACGCTGTCGTGGAGCCATAAATGGCACATACTGGCTCCTCCCTTGAAGCAGTGGTCGCACATCTTGGTGGTCGCTACCCTCGGCGCCGTGGCCGAGGAAGAAGGCACCACTGCAGCCGCCACTTGCATGGCCTTCCTCTCCTTCCTCCTCACCTCCATGGGTTCTCCTTCCTCCTCACTATCCGAGTCCACCATGAGCACCACCGTTGGCTTCTTGATCGTTGCCCTCGATGCCGTGGCCGAGAAAGAGGGAATGTCTTGCCTGGCCTTCTTCTTCACCGCTGCTAGCTGCTTCTCCTTCATCAAAGCTGCCAGGTGCTTCTCCTTCCTAGTGATGACGGCGACCTTCTTCTTGAACCCTGGCAGGGCGGTCAGGACGGCCTTCTTCTTGAAGGTTGGCATCCTCTTGAACCTCAGTGGGGGGCTCACCTCCTCCTTCACCACTGCCGAGGATGAGGAACGGCGGGCGAACCTCCCCAGTCTTCTCATCCCTAGGTTGTGCTGCCTCTCTGGCCTCGTCATCTTCAACGGCAGTGACTGTGAGTATGGCTATGGCGGTGGGCCAGGTAGACGAGAGGAGTGGAGGCAGCTGCTGTAACACCCCAGGTGTTCGTCACCAGTTAAGCAATGGGTTGGAGCTCAAATATGACATGTTAAGTGGTGATGACGGTGTCAAGATCAATTCTACAAGAGCGAGCTCCAACTTAAACTTGGGCAACACACCTTTGCTTGCTTATTGGCCCTTTTTGGATATATACCTAAGTAAGGTTGAAGGTGCTTCTTTCATGTGCCTCACATCAATTTCCATCCACATGGATGATTGGAAAAGTTTCATAAAGTTTGGAATCAAGAAATCACATGAAATGACATGTTATGTCCACGCCTGAATTACTTTATTAGGTGAATAAGAACATGTAATGACAAACAAACATTGCAACCTTGCTCAAACAACTCTACTTACACTTGTGAATAAAAGTTATGAAGGGTTCATGTTGAACAAGTGGCCAGAAATGCTCCAATAGATCAAAAATGGTAATTTAAGCTTTATCGTGATGCTACTTTGACTTAGTTTGAACTATGGCTTAGAGTGTTTGCATGGCAGTGGAACCTAAATAAAAGTTGAAGTTTGAGTGGAGTAGAACAAACTTTGTTTTTGGACCAAGAGCTAGATCATCTTGTAAGCAAGTCAAACCGAGGCTCCAACTTTGAATCTACTGCGGTTTTCAGAGTCCGAAAAATTGGCTAAGTCTGGGATACCTGAATTTCACGATTTCAGTTTTCATGTACCCCTCTTCGTAGCCGTGTATCTCTCCAACCAGGCTGAATTAGACTTTGACGCTTTAAGAAAAGTTGTAGATGTCGCGTAGCTCTACAATTTTGATTACTACGGATTGTGCCAAAACTAAGTGGTTTAGAAGTTACGGAGGCACGAAATATGGGTTTCAGTGGTATGTTTGAGGTAGAATTGGAATTTTGAAATTTCTGAACAGTGTCGTCACCTTGCTGGCTGTTCGCGCCGCCGCGTGGCTCGCCTGCGCTGCACTCGCTGCCACCTGCCATGCCCTCGCTGCCACCTTGCCGTGCTTAAGTCCAGGACCAGCACCCTCCTCTCCACACTCTCCCTCTCCGTCCTTTGTTTCTCTTTCTCCTCTGCCATGGCCACGTGAGCTGAAGCTCGGCCGCCGCCGCATCCTATTGCTCCACCCCTTCTCAGCCCAAGCCAAGCGCTGCCGTCGCATCCGCCTCGACCTCCTCCATCACAGAGCGCTGCTCGCTGTTCCCAGCTCCGCCCTTGCGCTGCTGCTACTACAGGCACCCGCCATGGCCACCAGCATGCCTGGAGCTCACGGCCGGGCCGCTGCTCACTGCTGCCGACCAAGCCCGGGGCAAAGCATGGCCGCGGCTGGCCACGTCCAAGGCCGGCAGTTCTCTTCCGCCATCTCAGGTCATCAGCTAGCCGGATTTTCGACGCCCCAAGGCCGGCCCCGGCGGTTCCTCTGCTCTGTTCTCTGTTCAAGAAAAGAAGAGGGAGTAAAAATGAGAATAGAAACTCTTTTGCGGTTCCAGATGCCAAACCCTAGACTCATATGAACAGTATCCTTAAGGGCCTTTCGATTATATTTTGTTTTCTGGAAACTGCAGGGTTCCTAATGCAAAAGTATTTTCTTTTTTTTTGGATTAATCTTTTCTTTTGTAGATTTTTGTGCTTAAATTTGGAAAATCGTAATAATTAGTATAAAAATCGTAAAATAACAAATGTGGACTTTTTGGAATCCTTGTGAAATTCTCTATGCACTAGATATATAATATGGCATGTTTTAGTTTAAATATTGTGCTGTAAAAATAGATCTATGCAGCTAGGTTCTTGATACTTGCCATGTCTTGTCTTTTTCATAACTGCAGTTTTTATGCTCAAATAAATGTGACAATTTTGTGGAGTGCTACTAAGGTGATTGTTGTTGTCTGGTAAAACTTTCAGGGGTTTACGACTTATAGTTTAAGAGTTATAAAAATAACAAATGCCCTGTTTTGATTTGCTCCTATTCTGAATAGTTCTGCATGTTTGAATTAATTGGCTCAGTTAAGTTATGAATCGTGATTTAATGACAATACATGAGTTTTAGTACTTTTCTTAAGCTTTTCAAAAAGATAAATATCATAAATTTTGGTTAAGTAGATCTTGAGTTATAATTGCTAGAATCTCAGTGGCTGTTTCTGCCCAAACCCAGACAGGGTTTCCTTGTTCTTACTGTGGAGCCTTCTTACTAGTAGAATTAGCTTTAGGTGTTTACAATAAAGTTGTTTGGAATTTTCTAAGCTTTCTAAAAAGTCTAGAACCACATTTATTGAACATGTATAACTCCAGTTATATCTGTTTAAAGTGGCATGTCAGTTTCTGTCTATGTTTTGGACAGAGGTGCAATTATTGGATTAATTGACCCTTCTAACTGTAGAATCATCTTAATATGAGAATAAGAAAGTTGTAGGTAACTTCCTAAGATTTTCAAAAAGTTATGGTTCATGTTTGTGGGAGGTCTAGAACTCCAGGTATGCTTCTCTGAAGTTCCTATAAGTTTTCTGTCCATAGTTGTGCCTCTGCTGTTTGGGCCGCTTGTGCAGTGTTACTTGTGCAACTAGTTTCATGGTGTAAATGATGTTTACTGTAGTTTTGGTAAATACACAAGTTGTAGATGATTATCTTATCTTGCTTGTGTTAAATTTTCATGATCCCAGGTCTGATAGTGTAGGAGTTACATGACTTTTAAGTCTTCTGTCAGGATTGGATTGTATTCTGAGCAGACCTGAAAGATGCTAGTGTTTGATCTAGTTAGGATTTGAATGAGTTTTTGGTGATAATAACAAAGTTGTAGATAATTCATGTATCTAGATTTTTTTAAAATTTGGTGGTATTTGGCCAAGTAGTTTGTGAGTTATGCCTGTTTAAAGTTGGGTTACAGAATTGATTACTCTCTGTCTTGTTTAGACCAGTTTCTGTAAATGGGTATATTTGACTTAGTTAACTTGAGAATCATGCTAAGATGATTAAATATGAATTGTATATAACTTCATAAGCTTTCCAGAATGTCTTCTTGCAAGTCATTTGGATTTGTGTAACTCCAGTTATAGCTAAATCTTATAGCTGCTGTTTGCATGTCCAGAAATTGACAGATTCCAATTATAGTTGTTTGCTTGTATATTGCTAAGTGTGGCTCATACCTTTGATGATGGTTGAGTTAGAGTACCTGAAATCTTGGGAAACTTGTGTCATGCTTGGTGTTGTCGTCTTCTTTGCTATCGTGGCACGATAAATTGTGTGATATTTAAAGTAAGCAATGCGAAGTGCTTGTGCATGTTAACGTAACATTGTGCTTGTCTTACTTACTGCATGCGATGCATTGTCTATTGCACTTCCATGTATTCATACACATGCATCTTGCATCTCATTTAGGTACGCTAGATGAACCACGTGAAGGATGTGATGTGGAGTCAAACCCGAAGATGGTGTTTGGTGGATCTATCCCAAAGATGGAAGGACTAAGCAAGTGCTAGGACCGGAGATGTCACCAAGTCGGTGCAAGCTAACTGAACTGACTTGTGTTGGATCCCAGGCAAGCCCCGGAGCATTCTAAGTCTCCCAGTATTTTACAAATGATTACTTAAGTACTTATGATTGATGCATTAGGTTATAAGAGTTGAATGGAACCACTTGATGCATATACATTCCTTGTCCAGATATTACACCTTTAACCGGTATAGGTCTAGGATCGAATATATGCTTAGCCATGCTTAGACCGGTAGAAGTCAGGTGATTTCCTGTCACCTACGTGATATAGGTGGATACCGAAGCACAGTTGGCTATATTTGCTATCGTGGAAAAGAACCATGGGGTAAAAGTAAATCGAGGCCGGGCGGAGTCTATGTGTAGGTTGACTCATGTGATTCCGTCTGTGTTGATTAAGGACCGTACCGTTGTTGGCGCTTCTGACAAGATTGAACGCATGCCTATCACTTAGCTAACCGGATAACTCATTCCGACCACGAAGCCGAGTAGCTCAACTCAGGCCAGGACCCGTTCTGTTGTGCGCTCCTTGCGGGGGGCGATCAGACTGAGCCCAAGGATAGGCTAGGCCTGAACGTCCTGGCATCTGGTGTCCCAGATTGTGCGGCATGGTATGGACCCGCGAAATGTGTGCCTGAGTTGTACCAAAGGTGACCTAAGGTGACCGTTGATCGGGTCTGCCTAGGTTTGTGTTAGGAATAAATTCCCAGCTGGTTGAAATCGATTCGAATCGCCGTCTCTCCCGGATAGTGAGAAACTTGGCTAGTCCCAACATCGTAGTAATTGGATTATGGAATGTGATGGTTCAGATAAACATGGAGTTATTATACCTGCTATGGTTACTATTGTATGCTCTAAAAAGATACACCACATGTTTGGCATAGGATAGTTGCTAATCTAGAGATGGATAGTTATAATTAACTTGATGACAGAATTATAATTATATAATTGAGTTGATCGCTTTTTATGCAAAATGTTGTCAAGCTACCTCCACTTATAAAGCCTTGCATACTCCTTGGAGTCAATTTTATTTCTGGTTATGACGGGTAAGTCTAGCTGAGTACATTCGAGTACTCAGGGTTTATCCCACCATGTTGCAGGTAAGGTTTGACCTGCTGAGGATGGTGGCTAACCACCGGTGGGCTCGGTGACTCTATATTCACTTCTCATCTACATGCTTTTATCCGAGGATGGCACTTATGCTAGCAATGTATTTGGAACTTATATCAATGTAATCCTTTGAAAGCAAATGTTGTTTTCACTAATCGGTTTTGAAACCCAAACTTATACTATTATTTGTGAAACCATTTGTAATATTATTTCCGCTGCAACTCTACGTATGTGATGTGTATTTGCTTAATCACGTGATCTTGGTTGTGATGTTGATTTACCGAGGTCCTGTGTGACACTCGGTGGACTACCGGGTTTATATAAGTGAGAGTATGCGCGTGTCAACGTGTTAAGCGGGGACAGCCGTACTTGATCTTGTATAAATTGGGTGGTTCTGTCACAGCTGGTATCAAAGCGAGATTAAGCATAATACTGTCAGATACATAGTTTTAAAAGCCAAGTTTTGGTTTTAAAAAGTCTATTTTAACTAAAACTTTAGCGATAGGCAAATTTGTCAAAACTTAATTGCAAAACTATGCTAGCAACATCCTCCTTTATGCCCAGTTAAGGACTATTAGGTGGCTATCTAAGTACTAACTGTGGGGGTTTACTTCTTGCAAATTTTACTTTCGTCGTCCATACGGCGTGCTATTGTATGGATGCCGTTCCCTTGAATGGTAATGTATGGATCAAGTGCCTCTACACCCAGGTAAGTGTGAGTTGTGAGAGCATGACCGTCCAACTATCGGTCTAGGGGAGAGTTAGCTATGGTTGCTGGAATATTTACATGTTACACACATGTATATATGAAGGTACTTAATTGTGGGTACATCTGCCGGGTAGCTATGGATACCGAAGTATATATATCTAGGGATGTGTATATGGAGAGTATCTTAGTTTACTGCTTTCATTGTGTGCTTATTTATCTCTTGTGGGGATGGGCTGCAATGAATTTGCCTATAGGTACGCTAACCACGAATGCGTAGATTGAATATAGCTGACGACTAGCTCTATATCGAGAGAGTACATGTTATGCCACCGACATAGAACGTGATTGTCGCCTTAGGCTGGCAATTTTGTGAGGACAAATAGGACAAGCATGCATCATGATTGTGCTTGTGCATAAATATGCTTCCCTCACCTTGTTCTAATACTAAGTAACTTGTGACCAATGTGATGCTACTATCTTCCTTGTGTGAAGCTAGACAAAATGCCTTGTTCCATGCTGCTTGAATAGTTGTGCTTGAAGATAGTGTGTGATTAGCTTCGCCTTATATGTTTGTTTCCAAAGGAAATAGATGACAAGTTAATAGTTAGCAAAAGGTTCACCCCTTTGAAAACTAAATTGCTAAATGTAAGTAAAACTTGTTTTGTAGAGATATCCACCTACTCAGTAAAAAGGAAATAAAAGATAACAATACTTTACCACCATGTTTTGCGTGATATGTGTAGCAGTGTTGTTGAAGGTGACTACTTGTTAGGTGTGAGCTTTGTGCTTAGTAATAGTCGCTTAAGCTAATTAGATTGAGTGTTTTGAAATGCTTGCTTAAGACCAAGATGTATGTGTGGGTGCTCGTTATTTAGGTCATGCCGTAGTTGTCATCCTTTTGTCCTCGGAAAGCATGAGTGTTGAAGAGCGCTATCCTAGAACAACGTCCAAGTTTTGGTAATCTCATAGTTGTCGTTTTTAATTAAGTTCTCTCTTAGGAGCCTGAGCCTGTACACATGGTTGCTAGCCATTGAACATTGTGCTACAAAGACCTTTATCCATATCTTTGCTTGACCTTAGGCCCAAGCTTAGCTCCCTTCTTTGCTTTCATGTGTCATGGTTGTCCCACTCTTGTGTGGAAGGACCTTGCTCCGAAATCCTTGTCGGACTTCATTGCTCCTTCTCCTACTGATGATCTGGTACAATGCTAATCGCTATCTACCCTAGCTTTGGAAACATTTCCTCGTAGATCCTGTCATTGCTTTATCAACTGAATCCCTAGTCAGTGCAATGGCTCTGTCCCTTGAATCTCGTTTGTTTTGTCTCCAACCCTTTCAAGTCTCTGAATATTTATCAGTCTTGATCTCATGTTGCTACTCGACAAGACCAAATCTCATGTTAATCTTTATCTGGTAATCACTTGGGTGGACACAAGATGTATATGGAAATTCAGCAAGAAGTCCCCTGCTCAGTTGTCTTTGGCAATTAAGCTATGTTCTCTTGCGTTGTGTTTTGATCTTCGGATCCCCTGCTTGTTGACTCCTAACCTTGTAACTACCTTTGTTGCTATCCCTCCTTCACATAGTGCTTGCTCCTATGTAACCCAATTTGTGCCATGTGAGATTTCTTGTGGGTTGTATGTTCAGTAATGGTGCCACGATTAGCAATCTACGGTGCCACGACGAAACCGAGAGCCTCCTGTGGGTGCACACACAAGGCTGTGCTGCTCGGCACGCGCTGGTATTGAGGTTTCTAGTCATGATCCATTACAGAACTACACCGATGTGTTATTTTCATGTGAGCTCTTCCTTGGTTATCTCTCCATAGCGTGGTAGAAGATCTGTACGTTGAATCAAATGCAATTGGACTCCCTTTTGAAGTCGTCCAATGGTTAACCTTTGAAGAACAGGTCACTAACAGGAACATAAACAGACTACAAGAGGTGGTAGACAAGCGACTCTACTTGATGTGACTGTCCCAATAATGATGTTGGTCATCTAGTGAGCAACTTATGTCCTTTTCGTTGGATCAGAAAGGTGCACCACACTTAAGGTTGAACAAGTTATTAGTCGGATGATAAAGGGACCAAGATATTATGTGCTGTAATAGGTCACCTGGTATATTTGAGTTCCTATCCAAGTTCTCAATCTTTAGGTGCATAAGGATCACGTAGACGAACCGACCTTCTTTGGTGTGACCCCTTTCTGCTGACTTCAATGGCGACCATCTGTATGCTTTGACCATAATTTTTATTATTAAGAGTGAAGATTTGGAACCTTTTTAGTGTTGAGGGACAACTGATTAGTTACTAGTGGGAAAGTTAGTCTTTAGTTAGGTAACGACTAGTTGGTAACTATGAAGACCAGATCTCACAGAACGATGTTGATCAAGGAAACAGCAAACCTGGCCCTACAATGCAAGTGCTACTTCTTCTCCAAATGTGCTATCAAGTCAATTCCATCTTGGACAATCACGTATATAGTGCAAGATGTTGTATCAGCTAAGTAAAGAACTAGAGAAAGCATATCCCTAGTTTCGATCAGCATCATTGTGCCCCTAGGTACCACAAACGGATTTGTTCAAGGCTCTATTGGACGAGGTGCCAGAGAATATTCAGAAACGGTTCCTTTTCTATATAGGGATGCCCGCCATGTGGAGTAATGCTTTGTGCCCTATGAAAATAACCCACAAGTCCAATGTTTGTGCATCGTCGAGTTGGTGTCTAAATCAACGGTTGAGGTTGTTTCCTAAGAGGCATGTAAGGAAAACCCTAGCCTCCATCCTCAGTGAGAAAGCTACCACGGTTATAAAGGAAGAACGAGAAATCTGTCTAGATTTTGTGGCACTAAACCGGTTATCTTCAAGCCAGCGATTAGTGACTCAAACGAAGTTGGATTGACCCCAAACTTGGTGATCTCATTCTTTGCTTAGGACCCTTCAATGTCCTAAGTTGGTTCGAGTATTGGTTGAGTAAAACATTGGATTTGAGAGATATCTTGTCGGCTCGGTTGTTGCCATTTCAGAACAGAGCAATTTTGGTAGATGAATTATTTGGATAGTCAAATGGTGTCCGGTTGAGTTAAATTTTGGTGAGTAGTTAGAAGAACCATGGATCTACATGCCCACCAAAATTTGTGCATATTGGAGCAGTAGTTTGTGAGATATTAATAGAAAATAGAAGGGTACAGAATCTACAATTTCGCTGTGACTGCGATCATCATTTGCATTAGACGGTTGTGTTTGTCATTCATGCCAAGAAATTACAACTTGTAGGTGTATTGCTGTTAGACAACCCTCCTTACCCTTGAAAATACTTGTGTGGGTCTGTGAGGGCAGTCTATGTCCTAGAAAAGCTGTCAGATGTAAGCGGGCCTGGCCTTGTAGAGGCGGGACGTAATTGCACCCCTATGTGCCTTGCTTTTGCCCTCTTAGGTCAGCAATGCGTGAGTAGTCAAGGTGTTCTAGAAGCCAAATTGTGCCCTTGCAATTCGAAAGTAATTGGAAAGGTGTCAAACCATAGATTTTTGGATTATGGTGTTTGAGATATTGATTGGCCTAAGAATGGAAGCCTCAACGTCAAATATAGTTTAAGAAGGCTAGTTTTGCTATGATACAAGTCAACCCAACTTGCAGTGCGACTGCACCACGAAGGCAAATTGTACTCAACCTGCTTGGTAGTGAACTAGTCCCTAGTTTTGTGATTACTTGCAACTTGTGTTGTCCTCCAAGCCTCTCTAACATCCTTCTACGTCAATGGTTCTCCAATGCTGACATGCCTTTGGTACCTTATATGTGTTTTTACCCAAGAGGTTGCATCAAATTCAACCCAGATCACTGTTGCAACTTGGATCCAAAGGCTCCCTAAGGAATGATCATCGAGAATGTTGAGTCGACAGAGTCAGCTATCACATTCATATTCACTCAACAGACTCAGATAATACAGTGTTGTTATCAGAGAAAGAGCACTGAACACATGGAACATTATGTAGCTTTCCATCAGTTGGCATCTGAGTGATTGCACCGCTACAGCCAGCTTGGATATTGGTTAGCTAGTTTCTCATACCCTCAAAGGATGTTTACCCCATCTATGATCACATCCTTTATGGAAAGTTGTGCTTAAGCCACTTTAGTAGAGAACTGCTTTTCAAACCTTGGGAACAAATATAGCACCGTTGTAAGGAATATCCGTCAACAGACCATGATATAATGCAAAGTCCATAAGGTCTATGTTATATTCACTAGGGAAGTAAATGTTACAAGTAGTTAGTCTACGCTTGAATCACTCTCCGTATCTCGAGAACAAAGTATGGTGATGTCTTGGATTCCTCCCAAAGTAACAATGCTTCATGGAAGCCAGCGAAGGAAATTCTTCGGACCAAACTTACTACAAAGAGCAAGTATCAGAAAGTGTCTTGACCAAATTAGCCTCTCTGATACTCCAAAGTTAAGTAGCATAAAGCTATCACTGATATTGGAAAACGGAGGACATGCTTCTCTTCCCATAAAAGTCTTTCGCACCGAATCTCGGGGTGAGATTCCTATAAGGGGGGAGGGCTGTAACACCCTAGGTGTTTGTCACCAGTTAAGCAATGGGTTGGAGCTCAAACATGACATGTTAAGTGGTGATGACGGTGTCAAGATCAATTCTACAAGAGCGAGCTCCAACTTAAACTTGGGCAACACACCTTTGCTTGCTTATTGGCCCTTTTCGGATATATACCTAAGTAAGGTTGAAGGTGCTTCTTTCATGTGCCTCACATCAATTTCCACCCACATGGATGATTGGAAAAGTTTCATAAAGTTTGGAATCAAGAAATCACATGAAATGACAAGTTATGTCCTCGCCTGAATTACTTTATTAGGTGAATAAGAACATGTAATGACAAACAAACATTGCAACCTTGCTCAAACAACTCTACTTACACTTGTGAATAAAAGTTATGAAGGGTTCATGTTGAACAAGTGGCCAGAAAATGTTCCAATAGATCAAAAATGGTAATTTAAGCTTTATCATGATGCTACTTTGACTTAGTTTGAACTATGGCTTAGAGTGTTTGCATGGCAGTGGAACCTAAATAAAAGTTGAAGTTTGAGTGGAGTAGAACAAACTTTGTTTTTGGACTAAGAGCTAGATCATCTTGTAAGCAAGTCAAACTGAGGCTCCAACTTTGAATCTACTGCGGTTTTCAGAGTCCGAAAAATTGGCTGTCTGGGATACCAGAATTTCACAATTTTAGTTTTCATGTATCCCTCTTCGTAGCCATGTATCTCTCCAACCAGGCTGAATCAGACTTTGACGCTTTAAGAAAAGTTGTAGATGTCGCGTAGCTCTACAATTTTGATTACTACGGATTGTGCCAAAACTAAGTGGTTTTGAAGTTATGGAGGCACGAAATATGGGTTTCAGTGGTATGTTTGAGGTAGAATTGGAATTTTGAAATTTCTAAACAGTGTTGTCACCTTGCTGGCTGTTCGCGCCGCGTGGCTCGCCTGCGCTGCACTCGCTGCCACCTGCCGTGCCCTCGCTGTCACCTTGCCGTGCTTAAGTCCAGGACCAGCACCCTCCTCTCCACACTCTCCCTCTTCGTCCTCTGTTTCTCTTTCTCCTCTGCCATGGCTGCATGAGCTGAAGCTCGGCCGCCGCCGCATCCTGGTGCTCCACCCCTTCTCAGCCCAAGCCAAGCACTGCCGTCGCATCTGCCTCGACCTCCTCCATCATAGAGCGCTGCTCGCTGTTCCCAGCTCCGCCCTTGCGCTGCTGCGACTACAGGCACCCGCCATGGCCGCCAGCGTGCCTAGAGCTCACAGCCGGGCCGCTGCTCACTGCTGCCGACCGAGCTCGGGGCAAGGCATGGCCGTGGTTGGCCACGTCCAAGACCGGCGGTTCTCTTCCGCCGTCTCAGGTCATCAGCTAGCCGGATTTTCGACGCCCCAAGGCCGGCCCCAGTGGTTCCTCTGCTCTGTTCTCCGTTCAAGAACAGAAGAGAGAGTAAAAATGAGAATAGAAACTCTTTTGCGGTTCCAGATGCCAAACCCTAGACTCATATGAACAGTATCCTTAAGGGCCTTTCGATTATATTTTGTTTTCTGGAAACTGCAGGGTTCCTAAAGCAAAAGTATTTTCTTTTTTTTGGATTAATCTTTTCTTTTGCAGATTTCTGTGCTTAACTTTGGAAAATCGTAATAATTAGTAGACAAATCGTAAAATAACAAATGTGGACTTTTTGGAATCCTTGTGAAATTCTCTATGCACTAGATCTATAATATTGCATGTTTTAGTTTAAATATTGTGCTGTAAAAATAGATCTATGCAGCTAGTTTCTTGATACTTGCCATGTCTTGTCTTTTTCATAACTGCAGTTTTTATGCTCAAATAAATGTGACAATTTTGTGGAGTGCTACTAAGGTGATTGTTGTTGTCTGGTAAAAATTTCAGGGGTTTATGAATTATAGTTTAAGAGTTATAAAAATAACAAATGCCCTGTTTTGATTTGCTCCTATTCTGAACAGTTCTGCATGTTTGAATTAATTGGCTCAGTTAAGTTATGAATCATGATTTGATGACAATACATGAGTTTTAGTACTTTTCTTAAGCTTTTCAAAAAGATAAATATCATAAATTTTGGTTAAGTAGATCTTGAGTTATAATTGCTAGAACCTCAGTGGCTGTTTCTGCCCAAACGCAGACAGGGTTTCCTTGTTCTTACTATGGAGCCTTCTTACTAGTAGAATTAGCTTTAGGTGTTTACAACAAAGTTGTTTGGAATTTGCTAAGCTTTCTAAAAAGTCTAGAACCACATTTATTGAACATGTATAACTCCAGTTATAGCTGTTTAAAGTGGCATGTCAGTTTCTGTCTATGTTTTGGACAGAGGTGCAATTATTGGATTAATTGACCCTTCTAACTGTAGAATCATCTTAATATGAGAATAAGAAAGTTGTAGGTAACTTCCTAAGATTTTCAAAAAGTTATGGTTCATGTTTGTGGGAGGTCTAGAACTCCAGTTATGCTTCTCTGAAGTTCCTATAAGTTTTCTGTCCATAGTTGTGCCTCTGCTGTTTGGGCCGCTTGTGCAGTGTTACTTGTGCAACTAGTTTCATGGTGTAAATGATGTTTACTGTAGTTTTGGTAAATACACAAGTTGTAGATGATTATCTTATCTTGCTTGTGTTAAAGTTTCATGATCCCAGGTCTGATAGTGTAGGAGTTACATGACTTTTAAGTCTTCTGTCAGGATTGGATTGTATTCTGAGCAGACCTGAAAGATGCTAGTGTTTGATCTAGTTAGGATTTGAATGAGTTTTTGGTGATAATAACAAAGTTGTAGATAATTCATGTATCTACACTCTGTTAAAATTTGGTGGTATTGGGCCAAGTAGTTTGTGAGTTATGCCTGTTTAAAGTTGGGTTACAGAATTGATTACTCTCTGTCTTGTTTAGACCAGTTTCTGTAAATGGGTATATTTGACTTAGTTAACTTGAGAATCATGCTAAGATGATTTAATATTAATTGTAGATAACTTCATAAGCTTTCCAGAATGTCTTCTTGCAAGTCATTTGGATTTGTATAACTCCAGTTATAGCTAAGTCTTGTAGCTGCTGTTTGCATGTCCAGAAATTGATAAATTCCAATTATAGTTGTTTGCTTGTATATTGCTAAGTGTGGCTCATACCTTTGATGATGGTTGAGTTAGAGTACCTGAAATCTTGGGAAACTTGTGTCATGCTTGGTGTTGTCGTCTTCTTTGCTATCGTGGCACGATAAATTGTGTGATATTTAAAGTAAGCAATGCGAAGTGCTTGTGCATGTTAACGTAACCTTGTGCTTGTCTTACTTACTGCATGCGATGCATTGTCTATTGCACTTCCATGTATTCATACACATGCATCTTGCATCTCATTTAGGTACGCTAGATGAACCACGTGAAGGATGTGATGTGGAGTCAAACCCGAAGATGGTGTTTGGTGGATCTATCCCGAAGATGGAAGGACTAAGCAAGTGCTAGGACCGGAGATGTCACCAAGTCGGTGCAAGCTAACTGAACTGACTTGTGTCGGATCCCAGGCAAGCCCCAGAGCATTCTAAGTCTCCTAGTATTTTACAAATGATTACTTAAGTACTTATGATTGATGCATTAGGTTATAAGAGTTGAATGGAACCACTTGATGCATATACATTCCTTGTCCAGATATTACACCTTTAACCGGTATAGGTCCAGGATCGAATATATGCTTAGCCATGCTTAGACCAGTAGAAGTCAAGTGATTTCCTATCACCTATGAGATATAGGTGGATACTGAAGCACAGTAAGCTATATTTGCTATCGTGGAAAAGAACCATGGGGTAAAAGTAAATCGAGGCCGAGCGGAGTCTATGTGTAGGTTGACTCATGTGATTCCGTCTGTGTCGATTAAGGACCGTACCGTTGTTGGTGCTTCTGACAAGATTGAACGCATGCCTATCACTTAGCTAGCTAGATAACTCGTTCCGACCGTGAAGCCGAGTAGCTCAACTCAGGCCGGGACCCGTTCTGTTGTGCGCTCCTTGCGAGGGGCGATCAGACTGAGCCCAAGGGCAGGCTAGGCATGAATGTCCTGGCATCTGGTGTCCTAGATTGTGCGGCGTGGTATGGACCTACAAAATGTGTACCTGAGTTGTACCAAAGGTGACCTAAGGTGATCGTTGATCGGGTCTGCCTGGGTTTGTGTTAGGAATAAATTCCCTGCTGGTTGAAATCGATTCGAATCGCCGTCTCTCCCGGATAGTGAGAAACTTGGCTAGTCCCAACATCGTAGTAATTGGATTATGGAATGTGATGGTTCAGATAAACATGGAGTTATTATACCTGCTATGGTTACTATTGTATGCTCTAAAAAGATACACCACATGTTTGGCACAGGATAGTTGCTAATCTAGAGATGGATAGTTATAATTAACTTGATGATAGAATTATAATTATATAATTGAGTTGATCGCTTTTTATGCAAAATGTTGTCAAGCTACCTCCACTTATAAAGCCTTGCATACTCCTTGGAGTCAATTTTATTTCTGGTTATGACGGGTAAGTCTAGCTGAGTACATTCGAGTACTCAGGGTTTATCCCACCATGTTGTAGGTATGGTTTGACCTGCTGAGGATGGTGGCTAACCACCGGTGGGCTCGGTGACTCTATATTCACTTCTCATCTACATGCTTTTATCCGAGGATGTCACTTATGCTAGCAATGTATTTGGAACTTGTATCAATGTAATCCTTTGAAAGCAAATGTTGTTTTCACTAATCGGTTTTGAAACCCAAACTTATACTATTATTTGTGAAACCATTTGTAATATTATTTCCGCTACAACTCTATGTATGTGATGTGTATTTGCTTAATCACGTGATCTTGGTTGTGATGTTGATTTACCGAGGTCCTGCGTGACACTCGGCGGACTACCGGGTTTATATAAGTGAGAGTATGCGCGTGTCAACGTGTTAAGCGGGGACAGCCGTACTTGATCTTGTATAAATTGGGCGGTTCTATCACAGCTGCGAGCGCGGTGGGGAAGGCGAGAGAGGAATGGAGAGATGAGAGGCTGGAGTTTATGCAAGGGCTACGCGCGTGGTGGGGAAGGCGAGAGAGGAGTGGAGAGACGAGAGGCCAGAGTGAATATGAGTGAAGGAGTGGCAGTTCTAATGCTTTGAACTGCCACTACTCTCTCTGTTGGTGGACGGTTGCGACCGGTTTCTCAATTGGCTTACTACAGACGATTATTAATAACACGGGTCTAAAGTAGGACCCTGATAGGACGGCCCCACCGCCACCTTGTTTTAATGTATTGGAAACCTTATAAAAAAAATAAATACTGCTCCCTGTTTGAACTTACGAATGTAGGGCAATGGTTAACTCACGGGGTTGTGGGCCTGAAGGTCTCAGGATCGATCCCTACAAGGGTATAATTTTTTTGCCTTTTATTTTACTACTACAGACGCGTTTTACAACACGCATCTGTAACCAAAAATCTTTTGTGGATGAATGCTTAGTTTGGTTGACAAGATTATTTCAAATCAAAAAGTTGTCAACTACAAAGTTTCATAACTTTTTCAGATCTACAACTTTTATTTTGGTTGTTTCTCCATCTGATATCATTTAAAAAAATCAAATTTCAAATTTCAAATTTTTGGAAATTTAAACTTAGTTTTCCATGACAAGATGATTTCAAATGAAAAAAGTTATCAACTACAAAGTTTCATGGCTTTTTGAGATCTACAACTTTTATTTTGGTTCTTTCTCCATTCAAGGTCGTTTGAAAATTTTGAATTTTAGTAGTTAATTTTTAAAATTCGGCGTCTATTTATAGAGGCGGCTCAGTAGAGTAGTGTGGAACATCACAAACACTATCCCAAACAGCAATATAACATGAATTACAACTAAAACATCTCAGTTTTCATCACTGCTACTCAAGATTGAACATCAACGATCACCAAAAGCAAAAGTTTCAATCATATCATCTAGATATATATACATATCAACACTCATGCACACTGCCAATCAAGGAAGAACCTACAACACTCATGGCGGATCCTACACTCCTCGCTGCAGAACAGGGCCCATGGCTCCCATGCTACCCATCCGGTGATGTCGCCGCAACCTCTGCCTCGGCACTAATGCCCATCCTAGCATGGCACCGGAGGGGCTAGAGGAGGTAGACTAGGCCTTGTTGCACATCGTGGCAGCACCAAGTCATCCTACAACACCACCCATGTAGCTTGGTGGCGCCGTGCATAGTTCTTGTTCTTCCACATCACATTCTTTGTCGCCAGGCCTGCTTTGTCACATTCGACCTTCCGCAACAACCATCGGGCTGTGGCATCATTGGCAGCACCACTGTTGGACCTGTGGAGCACAAGAGAGAGAACATACATAGCCAGTTCATGCCCTGACTCAATGGCACACTCTAGCATGTTGAGCCGTGACGTGATGGTGTTGTGGTCTTCTAGGAAGATGGCAGACATCCTAGCTTTGAAGCAGGCCTCCGAGTGGCCAACGCTGGCAAGCCTGGTGATGAGGTTCACATGATAGTCATGTGAGTAGAAGGGCTCCCAACCCACACGGTTCAGCATCGGCTCTAGTGGTATGCTCTGTCCCACATAGGTGGTGCCGCATGCCCTTCACATCTATGAACACGTTGCCTGCAGGTGCCGAGGTCCTCCATGGGATCTGTTGCGGCCTTGGCATGCGGCTTGCAACCTCAGCAACCAACTCCATCGGAGGCTTCTCGATGGCGGCGACGGCGGTGGTGGTCGGGGGGAGCGACGTGAAGGCAGAGAGCTAAGCACGCTAGGGAGAGGTGGATCACTATGGAGCAATGCAAAAGGTGAGTTTTTTGAATGAAGGTGGGATTTTATGAGCGCGCTGTTCTTGAAGTTTCCAAGTGGCTGCGGGAATGGCGAACGTCGTAGCGGTGTGAACCAGGTAAACCGCGTAAACGCGTTTATAGTTCCCTAGGTTGCCCCCTATTTTGTTCTTGTATTTACTACAGACATGTTTTCCAAACACGCATCTGTAGCATAACTGTTGTCTCATTAATTCCTATTGCAATCTGACTCAATAAGATTAATTAAGGAATAAAACATTCCAGCCTTCACATTCACAAGTGACAGCAAATTTGGACAAATTTCAGTTGCATTGTCACTTTGTTCACTCATCATTTCGGTTGCATTCAATGCAAATTTGGACAAATTTCAGTTGCATTGTCACTATGTTAACTCATCATTCTAGTTGCATTCAACATCTACACATAACAAATTTGGACACCAAATTCCATACTTTCATTCATCCAGTTGCATTGAACATCCAGTTTCATTCATTCAATCCAAGCATTGGGGATTACTTCATAACAGCATGCATTAGAATACATCCAAGGACAACATAGACAACACACACAAAAAACATGTTCATCTTCCACTTCAAATTCTCTAGCTTCTGCTCCAAGTTTTTCTTCTTGGTGTCACCACTTGGACTGTCCACTAAACCTTCTTCTTCATCCAGCAGCTCTACCCAATTCGAAGGGCAAAAAATTATGATGCCATCATGTTTCAACTGCTAGAAGTACTCCTTTTCGAATCAATAGTAACCACACAGCTTAGGAAACTGAAAAACAGCCACAAATTAGAACCCTAATTGTGCAAATTGGGGGATAACACTACAAAGAACTCGCCCCATTCCTAGCACACTTGAAGTAGAGTCAGCCATGGTTGTCACCATCCTTCTTGGTCCGCCCCTCCACCACCTGAGCAAGACCGCAATCCAGGTAAGGGATCAGTGGGAACCCACTAAGCTCACCAACTAGATCTGGAACGATGCCGTGCTCAGAGCCAATGTAGGTGCTGCGAGCACCTTGAAGCCTACTCCTTGCCTGTCCACCTCTAGATGACTCCACGAAATGAGACATCGTGTCTTGAGCTAGGAGAAGGGACGAAGAGCTTGGCGGTAGTGGCAGAGGGAGGCAGCGAGAAGAAGTGAGGCACATAGAGTGAGGTAGAGATAGAGGGAGACGGTGGCAGATATAAAATTAATTCAGTCCAACCTTGCTATAGACATGTGTTAATAACGCACGTCTGTAGTACTTTGCCTGCGTACTTAGCCGTTGGCACGTGCTAACGGGTAGAGGCAGTGGACTGCGTACTTGGCGTGTACGGAACACAGCGGGCAGTGGCCATTGTCGTGCACCTCTCATGTAGGCGGTGTGGGGGATAGACCCTCGGGTACCACAAGATGGTACATGGGCCGCACCATCCGAGGTGGCCCGGCCCGTGAGATCAAGGCGTGCACGACGCTGCTTGGCGTGCACCGCAAGACATTGTAATAGTACCAAATAGGATACTTTACTTGTAACCTTGTCCCTTCGGAGTATATAAGGAGGGGCAAGGGTCCCCTAGAGGACAGATCAAAAGAGGTTAATCTGTATACATCTCAATACAATACACCAAAGACACAGGACGTAGGGTATTACGTCGACCAGACGGCCTGAACCTGTCTAAATCGCTATCTCTGTGCCTTGTGTCACCATCTGGTTCCAGATCACACGCATCCTACCAATAATCTACCACCATGGGCACCCCCCTCGGTGGACTGCCGACCATATTTCGTCGACAGTGGCGCGCCAGGTAGGGGACCCCTTTAGGGGCGTGCGCGCTGATCCACGGTGAACTAGATGGAATTTTCTTCACCAACAACGTTAGCCGCAACCCGGCGATGTTCTTCGGCAGACTACGACGATCAAGCCCCGGTGCCAAACACAACTCGCAATAGTGCTTTGAGCGTGCGGCGGTGGGCATCCTTCGGCAACAACAACTACGGTCTACAACCAGACTAGCCACGCTTCCTGCGCGAGCCATCTTGGCAGATCGGATCCAACAAGATATAGCTGCAGAGCTCGGAGTACTCAGCGGCGCCATGCGTGGACCAGCCGACAAGATCCCAGAGCAAATCCAAGATGTATCTCATGTGGAGCATGTACACCAAGCAATTAACGACAGAAGAGCGCCCACGTACCTCATTGGTTGGACATGCAAGCAATCAGCACTTACGCATTCTGCAAGATCCAATAGGCTACTAGGAGTCATATTGCATGATAGCATGCACGATGCCTTGATCTCCGTAGCCTCTCGATGACGTGATGATCTACACCACCATGCAAGGCTAATTTAATTGCTCGTATGGGTGTATGTACACATACGTATAGCATATACGTGCACGAATGATGCAAGCCTGCACGCGCCCATAATGAGCTAAGTCATGTTTCTATTTTTAGATTAAGCATTCTATTGCATGTCGTATGCTTCTACCATCTGCTTCATGATTATCTGTAGCTTCCATGGCGGTAGGACTGGCAGCGTACTTCGATCTCGCTGGGCAGAGGCAAGACGACGCCAAATTTGGCACAGAAGAACGATGGTTTTGCACCGAACGATGCACAACCGTCCAAGCAAGCCACGCGTTGAGTCGTCAAGTGAGCCGTCGGCGAGCCACACCGAGCCATCAAGCGAGTCACGTCGAACCAAGCGAGCCGCTAAGCGAGCCACGCTGAGCTCCGACCACGTCGACCGCGACCACGTCGACCACGTCCCGAGCAGCTCCGCCGAGCTTCGACCACGTCGACCGCGACCACGTCGACCATGTCCCGAGCAGCTCCGCCGAGCTCCGACCACGTCGACCGCGACCACGTCGACCACATCCCGAGCAGCTCTGCCGAGCTCTGACCACGTCGACCGCGACCACGTCGACCACATCTCGAGTAGCTCTGCCGAGCTCCGACCACGTCGACCACATCTCAAGCAGCTCCGTCGAGCTCTGACCACGTCGACCGCGACCACGTCGATCACATCCCAAGTGGCTCCGCCGAACTCCGACCACATCGACCACTAGACCACGTTGCAATGATGATCGCCGCAAAGAACGGCGCTACGACAACCGCGACCACCGTCATGACGACATGTTGGAAAGCTCAAGGACCGGACAACTTCATCGCCACCGACCAGATTTCTATCAAAGATAAGTACACTTCTAATATTTATATTTAACACAATTTTCATTATGACGTTCCTCCACAACGTCCTCGTCATGATTATTCTTCAAATAACGTTTGTCCATGTATACAATCTTAAATATAACATACATCTATACTTAATGCAAATCCTCGACCAGTCATGTTGACGCTCGATGCCTCCAGAGACGGCCCTGTCTCCGGCTCCTCCCTACACGTGCACGAGCGTCTACCCTCTGCGTTATGGGTGGTCGGCAGCGGCTCCTTAGCGACGCTTTGTTCTTCCTACACATGCACGGGCTCCGCGCCCCGCGTTATGGTTCACGGGCTAGCGAGGGCTGGAGACTCAGCTACATACTAACTGATCAGGCGGTTTATATTAAGTATAAACACAAACTTCATATTAACACTGATGTTTACAAAGCACCAACTGCTTTATCACATCATGCTAATTTGCAAATGACTACTGAACGTTGTTTCTTCATCGCTGATTTTTCTCCATAATTTATTATTTCGTACATCATGTACTACCATTCTACATATTTATATTGTAGGAATTTCGAGCTATGCTCGGGGACTTCGTCGCTCGCTTCTTGACCTACGCTCGGGGACTGCCTCGATCACTCTTCGACCATGGCTCGGGGACTTCATCGCTCGCTCCTCGACCTATGCTCGGGGACTGCCTCGATCACTCTCCGACCACGGCTCGGGGACTTCGTCGCTCGCTCCTTGACCTATGCTCGGGGACTACCTCGATCACTCTCCGACCACAGCTTGGGGACTTCGTCGCTCGCTCTTCGACTTATGCTCAGGGACTGCCTCAATCACTCTCCGACCACAGCTCGGGGACTTCGTCGCTCGCTTCTTGACCTGTGCTCAGGGACTGCCTCGATCACTCTCCGACCACAGCTCGGGGACTTCATCGCTCGCTCCTCGACCTGTGCTCGGGGACTGCCTCAACCACTCTTTGACCACAGCTCGGGGACTTCGTCGCTCGCTCCTCGACCTGTGCTTAGGGACTACCTTGACCACTCTCCGACCACAGCTCGGGGACTTTGCGTCTCAACTATATGCGACTGGCGACTCGCATACAATTGGGATATTCTTTCTCGTTTAGACCTTGCTACAAGGCTCATACCTCGCCTTCCAGCAAGCTCGGGGACTACATCGGTACGATGCACCTGTCGGTGCATCTCGTATCGCCTGTACGACGATTGGATTCTCAACTTAACTAGGAATTCTTTTTAGACCCTGGCACTATGTGCCTAAGTCACCTACTACCAGGCTCGGGGACTAAGTGGGCACACTTCACCTTGCGGTGAATGTGCTTGTTTTTCGACCACTATGCCTCTGATGATCAAAGATGCTACGCTTCAAGACACACCTACATTTCTTTTCAGAAATACAAGTGGGCACACTTCCCGGGACGGAAATCTTTTTCTTTCTTCTTAAGAGCACCATACATTCTTCGGACAACCTACTTCTCTGGCGACAACGGTGGTTGGAGATGTCAAGAACTCAAGCCTCACTGTTTGGAGAAGGTTAAAATGGCGTGTCGCATCAGAATACATGGCGCTCGGGGACTAGCTGTGGGGGATAGACCCCCGGGTACCACAAGATGGTACATGGGCTGCACCATCCGAGGTGGCCCGGCCCATGAGATCAAGGCGTACACGGCGCTGCTTGGCGTGCACCGTAAGACATTGTAATAGTACCAAATAGGATACTTTACTTGTAACCTTGTCCCTTCGGAGTATATAAGGAGGGGCAAGGGTCCCCTAGAGGACAGATCAAAAGAGGTTAATCTGTATACATCTCAATACAATACACCAAAGACACAGGACGTAGGGTATTACGTCGACCAGATGGCCCGAACCTATCTAAATCGCTGTCTCTGCGCCTTGTGTCACCATCTGGTTCCAGATCACACGCATCCTACTGATAATCTACCACCACGGGCACCCCCCTCGGTGGACTGCTGGCCATATTTCGTCGACAAGCGGCGACGAATGTTGTCGCACGTGGCACAGGCTTGCTACTTTGAGGCACATGCGCAGCGGCCAAAGTTGCGCGGCGCTCCCACGGGTGGAGGCGCAGTGTGTAAGCAGGCGATGGCCAGAGGGGCGCACTACTGTGGTGAGCGGCAGGCCAAGGGGAGCACTGCTGAAGCAGACGGTGGTGGGCGGCCATAGGGCCTTCTCAAACTATAGGTAAGCTTGAGCCGCTGGTGCTCCTCTCTTTCCCTCTTCTCTACCGGAGCACCGCCACGCCACTTGACGGTGAAATTCGTCGCTCCATCTTCTCCCAATTTTCTATGCTCCCAGCTCCGCCTAGTTCTTGCAGTCCTCCTTGAACCATTGTAGCCACCTCTCATTGCCATAATTGACCTCGGCATCGATTGGTGCCATGGCCATGCCCGGCAGCTTTGCCTTGGCCAGCTCATTCTGGTGCTCCTCTGGTGATCCCGTTTATTGTTTTAGCTCTCCTGCAACTCTATGATGCTCATCGGCTCCATTCTTTTACCTCTAACATGCAGGTCATGCCAAAATGGTGACCTTGCCACTAGTTCATGCCATAGCACGCACACACCATCACCATCGGTCATCTAGCTCTGCCTTGTCCCTGGTTCAACCAAGCAGCGCATCGACATCATGGTGAGCTATTGATGCTAGCTGAGCCCTTTGACTAACCTCTACCATGCTATGTTGGCTGGAGCACCACCACACCATTGTTCTATGTCCACCGCACTACCATGGTTGTGGTCGAACTTGAGTCTAACTCTAACTCATTCCTCTCTATAGTGTACTCGATCAAGCGGCTCCGACGGTGCTTCACCATCTCAAGCTGCAGGGGATCACCGGCATGCTCAGCTTTCCTCCTTGGTCCCCAGTGTGCTTTGCTCTTTGGCCTCCTATTCTCTGGCGTGTGCTTCTTTTTTAGACTATGGAGGATCGAGGCCATTGGATGTATCTTCAAAACTATACTTGTAATGAGTACATGGAAGGACTAAAATATTTCCTAGTTGTTGTAGAGGCGAACATGAGGAATGGACATAAGTCATCTATGTTGTGCCCATGTGTTGACTATAAGAATGAGAAGTAGTACTCGAATCAGTTGTTAGTCCATGCCCACCTAATTCTTTGAGGATTCATGGATGACTATAGATGTTGGAACAAACATGGAGAAGAAGGTGTCAATGAGCCTGATGGTGAGGAAGGACTTCATGAAACTTGTGCTGATGGCAATGAGGAAACACCCTTTGGCAATGAGGAAGCACCCTTTGCAATGAGGAACTATGTGATGATGATGTAGTAGAGATTGCTGCCAGCCCTATCCCTACGGTTGAGAATCTGGCGGAGATGGTGCGTGATTGTAACACCTCGGGTGTTTTAAATACTAAAACCTGCCATGTCATCATATGCATTGCACATCATTTTGGTGTTAGTGGAAATTTTGATATGTATCCACTAAAACAAGTTTACTTTTATGTTATATGTGTTGACTTGTGTGGATTGAATCAAGTTCAAAACTTTTGTATTGGATTGGATTTCCGAAAACCCTAATTTCAGCTTTTAATTTTACCCTAGAAAACCTAATTCAAAATCTAAGCACATTTTGGGGCTGAGCCTAAAAGGAAAACTGTAGACCTTTTCAAGGTGTACAAAGTTGGTTTTTGGAGTTTTCAAAGTTGTTATATAAAATTTGAAGTAATTTGAAAAGGCGAAATGTACTTAAAGTGTCCCCTTTTGATTTTAAACTTGGATTTCAAAATGTAGACTGAATTAGAGTATGGTTATTAAAGAAAAGTTGTAGAACTTTAAATTTGGAACAACTTTTATTTTTGGAGATTTTTGAGTTACCATACAAATTTGGGAGTAATTTGGGAAAATAGACGAGTGGCAATTCGGTAATTTCTATGAACAGTGTCTTCAGGCGACACCTCACCGACGGCGAGCTTCCGATGTCTTCTGGGCGCACTCGTGGCCACATTCAGTTTCATGCTGGCATGGAGAAGGCTGCGGCGTGGCTTCTTGCTTCTGAGCCACGTTATAAGGTCTTCACCATCGCCGTTTTTCTCCGTTCTTCTCCCCTGTTTTTCCTGACGACATCGCCGTTGCTCCGTCGAGCTTGTGCCATCGCCATAGCGCATACCAGTCATAGCAAAGCCCATCATAGCTCCGCTTGCTCCTTGCGCACCTAGCCGACTAGCCCTTGAAGCTTGACTCCACCGGGAAACCACTGTGCGCGCCTTTCTTCCTCGCGGTCGGCAGCACCACCGTCGAGTGCGTGTCACCGTGGCCAGCACTCCATGGTACGTCTTTGCTCTTGCTCAGCGTAGCTCCTACTTTGCCATGTTGCCATGATGCTTTGTGCTTTGTTGGGTGACCTTTTCGTCCACTGCAGTCACCGGAACACCACCATCGACGTAGCTTGCGTCGCTGTGTCTGCGGTGATCGTCAACCCGCTTCACCGTTGCTCCTCCGGTCTAGATTTCTGCTCGAGCGTGTTTGGGGTGAGCTCCTGATTCTTCCCAAGAGCTTTGTTTAACTGCTACCGAGCTTGTTTTGCTAGCGTAGCGTAGCCGCGCTGTCATGGCCGCCATGGCTGACGTCAAGCTCGAACCCCGCCGTAATTGGTCTAGCTTGTGCCTCCAATCGATGCGTTGTGATGTGGGGAATGTGTCGGTACCTTCGCCATGGCCAGAGACCTCACCGGCAGCGAGATACCGGCGGTCAAACCGCAGTCGTTGCTGTTGAGCGCAGGGAACGGTGCTGACATGTGGGACCCGATGTCAGTGACCATGGGTTTTAGAATGGAATTTTTCTTTTTCAGAAATGGATGAATAGTGTAAGTTTTTATTATTTTTGTGTAGAATTAAATAGAGCTCCAAAAATTATGAAAATTTTTGTGTGACCTCTTTGTGATGTAAACTATTTAGAAAAAATATTAAATGTTGATTTTCAGTAAATTTTGAATGTGATAAAAATTGCTCTAATTAATTAATAAATGAGTTTCCATGATTTTTCTAGGCTTTATTATTTATCCAAAAATTATGAAAATTGTTTTGCCACTTAGTTATCATGTGATAAGCCTTCACACAAATTTTTAGCTCATTTTGAGAAAGTTGATTTATTTCATATCTCTTAATTAAATAATTAATTCATAAAAGCAAATAGTAAACCTTAATGACTTAGGTTTTGTTTGAATTTTTGATTGAGTCATGATCTTGGGTCATTAGTATAAAATAATTCTTGGTACCTAAAGTAAGTGTTTGAGTTTATGAAAAGGTTTAGTTAGTTGTTGGTTTGCAACTGTACCGCGAAGGAAAGTTGTATTCAAGTTATTAACTTTTGCATCCATCGTAAAGCATCATGTTTTATATCTCGCATCATGTTAAAAATGGCATTGTTACTATGTGTAGTGAACAAAAGTGAGAACATGGTAGTCAATCAAATTGTGGAGGAAGTTAATCCGTCTATTGAGGTCAGGTTTGATATTTGTGCAACATCTCTAGAACCTGACTTTTCTGTCAATCAAGGCAAGCCCCAGATGCATTTAAACCTACCTTGTGTTTTACAAATTTATATCACTTTTGCTTTTCAATACTGCATTAAGTGATTAGGAGTTGAGTGAAAACCTAATTGGTGCATTGTCGACCTTGTTTTCCCATATCAACCTTGTTACCAGTTTCAATTCGAGAATGCCTAATTATGCTTAGCCATGCTTAGACCCATAAAAGTTGGGTGATTACCTATCACCTATGAGATATTACATGGGATTTTGATATGATTGGTTACTTATGTTATCATGAGATATGAGCATGTGGAGTAATAAATCTAGACCGGGCGGACTCGGTGTGTGAGAGCCACAGGACATGGAGGTCTTGTGAGCGGGTTCTTTCCGCCTGTGTCGATTAAGAACTGTCCGTTGTTGAATTGCATGAGGTGAGACTTTGTAGTACTAGCCACATACTCTGGTAAGCCTTAACTTGGCTATTCTATTATGAGAAAAGCTACTCGCGCACTGGGAGTGGAGAGATGGCGAGAATAGCGTATACCCACGTGGCAATGGGCTGGATTGGTGGAGTACTGTATTCTCGGGTGGCGCAGACCCGTTCTTGTTTTAGAGGATCTGAGGGCAGGTTGGTATATGTAGGTCAGGGACCTGCATATGTCGTATGGTTGGGAATCCCCAGCTGGGTTATAATCGGTTTGAATCGTCGTTGCTCCTCGGTTATGGAGACTCAACTTACAGTTCATCATCGTAGTTAATAAATGAAACTTGAGTAAGATTTGAGAAAGAGTTTGATATGAAGTTCATGATCTCATTACGGATCATGGCAGATTCATATATGGTTTTTATGAAAATTTAAATGTTGAAAGAAAGAATTTGGTTAAAGAGTTTTTACGCAAAAGAACTTTGTTTATTGCTAAAGCCATACCTTGAACCCCTAGCCTGCAGTCCTGAGTCTTATCTATTGTTATTTTGGTTAAGTCTTGTTGAGTACTTTTGTACTCAGGGTTCGTTGACCCTTGTTGCAGGTGAGTCTCATGAGTAGGTCTGCTTTGGACCATGCTACATGACTGTTGTTCAAATCGATGATAATAAGTGAATGTGTGACCCTTAGGCAGGGTACTTATATTGTGTGTTTTGTATTATGTTACTAATGCCACTCTACTACTATGGTTTGTAATTATTATCGAACTTAGTTTGTAAGGTTTGAAACAACTGGTTTGTAAACTAAGTTATTGTAAGACTTTCGCTATTTTACTCTGATGTAGATATTTGAATAAATGTTGTAATACTGCAATGACTCTGTAATGGGATCATGCTCAGAAATCGTGGATGATTCGGGGTTCCTCGTGGACACCTGGCAGTCTTCTTAAGTTACCAGGAACATATGCATAGTCGTCAAAGGTCATTGGACAGTGACAGGTGCATGTGGGCCCTATAATTTAGGAGGTTCTGCCATAGAATGGTATCATAGCGATCGTTACAAAGTCTTTGTAGTATTGTTTTACAAAAACTTCAAAATGATTTGGACAAATAAATTTAACCTGTTAATTTGGTCCAAATTGCTTCTAGCTTATCTTATTTCATTCTCGCCATTCCTTATTTGATTAAAAAGGCTTTGTGTGGTGGAGTAGTAATCTTATTATGCCCTATATAAATAACAACTATTGTTTATGAGCTTTGATGTTTTTGTTCGTAAGAACGATTCATGCATCATGATTAATCCACTTGTTACTTCCTTTACCTCTGAGTCTAGGTTGGGTAGTGAGTATGGGTTGAGTTGTGTAATCCATCCTTGCTGCTCTTGAGACTATTATTAGATCGTCTTACTGTTTTGAAATCTTGCTTCCTACAGTATGGCTCGTACCAAGGTAACACCCTGTAAGTCTGTTGGACCCAAAGGAGTTCCTCGTCACCAGCTTGCCCCTAGGAGTGATGGTGCTAGCAGTAGTAGCTTTAGGCCTGATCCCTAGGTTGAGATACAGAGGCTTTCAGTAGAGTTAGCATAGGCTACTAGAGATAGGGCCTTGGAAGTCATCCAGGTGGGCAAATTATAGGATCAATTGAGGTGTCTCACCACCGCTCATAAGAACTATATGCATATGTTAGTTCGTATGGTGGAAGGAAGAAATTAGGCTTGGCATAGAGAAGATGTAGCTAGAGCCCGAGCTCATGAGTTAGAGTTCTATGTAGAAGACTTAGAAGAATATTCTACCAATCTGCATGAAGAAGTCCATAGGCTGAACAATCTTTTAGATCCAAATCATGAACCTTAGGCAGATGCAATGGACCCTGGTGTCATCATTGCTGATGATGATGAACTTGAAGAGGAAGAAGAAGAAGATCCAGAAGAATTAGTGATGGTCGATGAAAGTGATAATGAAGGCGGAGATGTTTTCGGAATAGATACCGATCATGAGGTTTGAGGTGATCGAGGAGAAGAGTAGAGTTGTAAAATAGTGAGTTCTAGTTAAGTTGGGTAGTCTTGCTTAAGTTCGAACTTGTGTTTAAATAAGTGAAACCAGTGTAATGTGTTTGTAGTCAGCTCTTTTAATAGTTCAATAAAGGCTTGTGAGTAAAGTTTGGTTTGTCATGAATAGATGTGTCATACTCGGGGTTCAACTATTCCTAGTACTTCACAAGATGAGGATGGTATTCCTGATCCGCCACCAGTTCCGCCAAATTTAGCTGATGCTATTGTAGCGCTAGTCAATGTGACCATCGATAATGCTCGATTGCTTTGGGAGTTAGCTCAAAGTAATCAGAATATGATGCAAGGGAACCGTGGTCGCAATCATCACAGGCAAGAAGCTACGTATGTTGATTTCACCGATACACGGCCACCAGTGTTTACCAAGGCTGACGAACCACTAGAAGCTGATGATTGGCTTCGTACCATGGAGCAAAAGTTTGACCTCATTCCATGCACCGAGTTTCAGAAGCCTATTTTTGTTGCTCAATAGCTTAGAGGTGCAGCAGGTGCTTGGTGGGCAAACCTTATGGCCATGCAACCAGCCGGTATTCAGTTAACTTGGGTAGAGTTCCGCACTGCTTTTCATGCCCATTATATTCTGGAGGGAGTTATGGCCATGAAGCTTCATGAGTTTCTTGCTTTGAAGCAAGGCGATCAAACAATCATGTAGTATGTGGGCAAGTTCAATCACTTTTCACAGTATGCACCTGAGCATGTTAACACAGATGCCAAGAAGAAGAAGTGGTTCATGCGAGGTCTTAATACCAAACTTCAGACCATGATGACTACCTGCACCAATGTCACTTATCACGAGGCAGTCAACATTGCTATTGCTTTAGAGGAGAAATATCAGCAACATAAGGAGATTAAGAAGAAAAAGAGTGTGCCATCTAGGTCTTTCAGTGGTAATCAAAAGAGACAGAAGATGATCTATCATCCAGTGAATCACTATCGTCCTCCTTATCGTCCGCCATAGTTCTAAGCCAGGCAACGTCCTAATGTCAGTCCTGCTACAACTTACCAGAACTCTCAACAGACAAATGTTCCTGGTGTTCGTGCTCCAACACCCCAAGGCCACAATTACCCATGTTTCAATTGTGGGAAGTCTGATCATTTCTCTAGGGAATGTTCGTATCCTAAGCAGTATAATCAAAATTTTCAGAAGGCTCCTAGAAATCAACAACAGGGTCAAGCTCAGAACAAGAACAACCAAAATGCTCAGAAGGGCAAAGATAAAAAGAAGACGGGGTGGGTTTTCTATATTCAAGCCAGGGAGATTCCAGAAGAGGAGCCCGTGATGTTGGGTATGTTTCTTGTGGCCGATCATCCTACAGTTATGCTTTTTGATTCTAGTGCATCTCATACATTCATCAATAGAACCTTTGTCATAAAGCATGAAATTCCAATTGGGGCAACCAAGGAAAATTTCTTTATACAATCGCCCGGGGGATGTCTGTGTACTAAGGAAATGGTGTACCAGGTACCCATAAACCTAGGTGGGCATATTTTTCCCACTACCATGATTATTCTCAAGGATCAGGATATAGATGTGATCTTGGGAATGAATTGGATGTATCAGCATAAGGCTATTATAGATGCTTTGAATAGGACAATAAGGTTGAGTTTGCCAAATAGTAATTCTCAGCTTCTTATCCAACTTCCAACCTTAAGGAGATTAGTGGAAAAAGTTTGTGCAACTTTCGTTAAGGAGATTAGAGATATCCCGGTAGTTTGTGAATTCCCTAATGTTTTTCCTAAAGATTTATCCGGTCTACCACCTAATAGGGATGTTTAGTTTAACATAGATCTAAAACCTGGAACAGCTCCGATCTCTTGGAGAGCTTATAGGATGCCTCCCAAGGAATTAGCTGAATTGAAGACTCAGTTGCAAGAGTTGATTGATAAAGGGTTTATCCAACCTAGTTCATCACCTTGGGGATGTCCTACAATTTTTGTGAAGAAGAAAGATGAGACCCTGAGATTGTGTGTTGACTATCGTCCATTGAATGAAGTAACCATTAAGAATAAGTATCCCTTACCTCGGATAGATTTACTTTTTGATCAACTGGCTGGAGCTAAAGTTTTCTCCAAGATTGATTTGAGGTCAGATTACCACCAAATCAAAATTAAGCCTGAAGATATTCCCAAAATAGCATTTACCACAAGATATGGATTATATGAATACCTAGTAATGTCTTTTGGTTTGATGAATGCCCCAGCTCATTTCATGTATCTGATGAATTCAGTATTCATGCCTGAGCTAGACAAGTTTGTAGTGGTTTTTATTGATGACATCTTAGTATATTCCAAGAACAAGAAAGAACATGTGGAACATCTCAGAATTGTTCTGACCCACCTAAGAGAACATCAGTTATATGCCAAGTTCAGTAAGTGTGACTTTTGGCTAAAGGAAGTACAATTTTTAGGACATGTCTTGTCAGCTGAAGGAGTTGCAGTAGATCCAAGCAAAGTTAAGGATGTACTAGATTGGAAACCACCAACCACTGTTCATCAGGTTCGGAGTTTTCTGGGAATGGCGTGTTATTACCGTCATTTTATTCTAGAATTCTCTAGAATATCCAAGTCCATCACTGGGTTGTTGAAGAACCAAGCCAAGTTTGTCTGGTCATCTAATTGTGAAGAAGCTTTCCAGACTTTAAAGAGATTGTTAACCACTGCACCAGTATTAGCACAGCCAGATATTGAGAATTCATTTGACGTTTATTGTGATGCTTCTGGTATTGGTATTGGATGTGTATTGATACAAGAAGGCTGGGTCATTGCCTATGCTTCCACACAACTTAAGGAACATGAAGAACATTATCCAACTCATGATCTAGAGTTAGCAGCAGTTGTCCATGCTTTGAAGATTTGGTGGCATTACCTGCTTGGTAATACATGACATATTTATACAGATCACAAAAGTTTAAAGTATATCTTTACTCAATCAGAATTGAACAAGCGACAAAGAAGATGGTTAGAATTGATTAAAGATTATGACTTGGAGGTGCATTACCATCCTGGTAAGGCAAATGTGGTTGCAGATGCCCTTAGTCGTAAGAGTCATTGCAATTGCCTGACAGTAAAAACAATGGATATGACTTTATGTCAAGAGATGGAAAAGTTGAATATAGAGGTAATTCAACAAGGTAGTTTGACTAATATAACTGTTGAATCAACTATTCGAGACCAGATAATTGCCGCTCAGAAAGAAAATAAGGGTATAGCCCATATCAAAGAAAGAGTCAGGAAGGGAAAAGCAGCATGCTTCAGGATAGATGATGCAGGTGTGCTATGGTTTAAGAATCACCTAGTGGTACCAAAGGTTCCTGAGTTGCGACAATCAATTCTTGAAGAGGCACATACAACCAAGTTATCTATTCATCTAGGAAGTAATAAAATGTACCATGACTTGAAACAGAGATTTTGGTGGACCAAAATGAAGATAGAGATTGCTCGATATATAGCCAAGTGTGATACTTGTCAAAAAGTAAAAGCTATACATTTGAGATCTGCTGGAGAGTTATAGCCATTGCCTATTCTAGCTTGGAAGTGGGAGGATATCAGTATGGACTTTATCATAGGTCTACCCTAGACATCTAAAGGTTTTGACTCAATATGGGTTATTGTAGATCGACTAACTAAGTCAGCACATTTTCTTCTAGTCAAGAGTATATATCCTACTATCCAGTATGCCAAGATGTATTTAGCATGAATCGTGAGTTTACATGGGGTACAAAAGACCATAGTGTTAGATAGGGGTACATAGTTTGTCTCCAATTTTTTGAAACAATTGCATGCTTCGTTGGGTACCAAACTCTTGTATAGTATAGCTTATCATCCACAGACTGATGGTCAGACAGAAAGGGTAAATGAAGTACTTGAAGATATGTTACGAGGTTGTGTCCTTAACTATTCCAACAAGTGGGATGAATGTTTGCCTTTGGCTGAGTTCTCATACAACAATAGTTATCAGGAGAGCATTAGAATGGCTCTGTTTGAAGCACTTTATGGTCGTAGATGCAGAACATCGTTGAATTGGTCTGAACCCGAGGAAAGATGGTTCTTTGGAGTTGACCTTGTGAAAGAAACAGAAGAGAAGGTTAGGCAGATACAAAGTAATTTGAAGATAGCTCAGTCCCGACAAAAGAGTTATGCGGATAAACGATGTAGACCATTGGTGTTTAACAAGGGAGATTTTCTATATCTAAAGGTATCACCAATGAAGGGAGTTACCCATTTTGGTGTTAAAGGCAAGTTGGCACCTCGTTATATTGGACCATTTCAAATTTTAGAGAGGTATGGAAAGGTGGCATATCGCTTGAAGTTACCAGAACATCTCTCAGCTGTGCATGATGTGTTCCATGTTTCTCAATTAAAGAAGTGTCTTCGAGTGCCTGAGCAGAATGTTGAGGTTGAAGGAGTTGAACTTGAACCTGATTTGACCTATTCCGAATATCCTATCCGAGTTCTGGATCAGAAAGACCATGTCACTCGAAGCAGGACAATCTAGTTCTACAAGATACAATGGAATCAACATTCCGAAGAAGAAGCTACTTGGGAATCCGAAGATTACTTGCTAGAACAATTTCCAGAGTTTCTTGCGTCGATATAGAATAATGTTAGTTGTGCTCTGTTGTTACGAACCATGTTTTGTAAAAGGACCTTAGCTATTTTATGAACAGGTTTTGAATGTTTTTGGATTGACACATTTCCTTTTCCATTACCTACCCTTGGACTTTAAATCTCGGGATCAGATTTCTTTTAGGGGAAGGATTGTAACACCTCGGGTGTTTTAAATACTAAAACCTGCCATGCCATCATATGCATTGCACATTATTTTGGTGTTAGTGCAAATTTTGATATGTATCCACTAAAACAAGTTTACTTTTATGTTATATGTGTTGACTTGTGTGGATTGAATCAAGTTCAAAACTTTTGTATTGGATTGGATTTCCGAAAACCCTAATTTCAGCATTTAATTTTACCCTGGAAAACCTAATTCAAAATCTAAGCACATTTTGGGGTTGAGCCTAAAAGGAAAAGTGTAGAGCTTGTCAAGGTGTACAAAGTTGGTTTTTGGAGTTTTCAAAGTTGTTATATAAAATTTGAAGTAATTTGAAAAGGCGAAATGTACTTAAAGTGTCCCCTTTTGATTTTAAACTTACATTTCAAAATGTAGACCGAATTAGAGTATGGTTATTAAAGCAAAGTTGTAGACTTTGAATTTGGAACAACTTTTATTTTTGAAGATTTTTGAGTTACCATACAAATTTGGGAGTAATTTGGGAAAATAGACGAGTGGCAATTCGGTAATTTCTATGAACAGTGTCTTCGGGCGACACCTCACCGACGGCGAGCTTCCGACGTCTTCCAGGCGCGCTCGTGGCCACATTCGGCTTTGCGCTGGTGTGGACAAGGCTGCGGCGTGGCTTCTTCTTGCTTCTGAGTCACGTTATAAGGTCTTCATCGTCGCCATTTTTCTCCGTTCTTCTCCCCTATTTTTTCCGACGCCGCCGCCGTTGCTCCGTCGAGCTTGTGTCGTCGCCATAGAGCATACCAGTCACAGCAAAGCCCGTCATAGCTCCGCTTGCTCCTTGCGCACCCAGGCGACCAGCCCTTGAAGCTTGACTCCGCCGGGAAACCGTTGTGCGCGCCTTTCTTCCACGCGGCCGGCAGCACCGCCGTTGAGTGCGCGTCACCGTGGCCTGCACTCCATGGTGCGTCTTTGCTCTTGCTCAGCATAGCGCCTGCTTCGCCATGTTGCCATGATGCTTTGTGCTTTGTTGGGTGACCTTTTCATCCACTGCAGTCACCGAAACACCACCGTCGACGTAGCTTGCGCCGCCGTGTCTATGGTGATCGTCGACCCGCTTCACCGTTGCTCCTCCGGTCTAGATTTCTGCTCGAGCGTGTTTGGGGTGAGCTCTTGATTCTTCCCAAGAGCTTTGTTTAACTACTACCGAGCTTGTTTCGCCAGCGTAGCGCAGCCACGCTGTCGTGGCCGCCACGGCCGGCGTCAAGCTCAAACCCCGCCGTAATTGGTCTAGCTTGTGCCTCCAATCGATGCGTTGTGATGTGGGGAATGTGTTGGTACCTTCTCCGTGGCCGGAGACCTCACCGGCGGCGAGATACCGGCGGTCAAACCACGGTCGTCGCTGTTGAGCGCGGGGAACGGTGCTGACATGTGGGACCCGGTGTCAGTGACCGTGGGTTTTAAAATGGAATTTTTCTTTTTCAGAAATGGATGAATAGTGTAAGTTTTTGTTATTTTTGTGTAGAATTAAATAGAGCTCCAAAAATTATGAAAATTTTTGTGTGACCTCTCTGTGGTGTAAACTATTTAGAAAAAAAATATTAAATGTTGATTTTCAGTACAATTTGAATGTGATAAAAATTGCTCTAATTAATTAATAAATGAGTTTTCATGATTTTTCTAGGCTTTATTATTTATCTAAAAATTATGAAAATTGTTTTGCAACTTAGTTATCATGTGATAAGCCTTCACAAAAAATTTTAGCTCATTTGGAGACAGTTGATTTATTTCATATCTTTTAATTAAATAATTAATTCATAAAAGCAAATAGTAAACCTTAATGACTTTGGTTTGTTTGAATTTTTGATTGAGTCATGATCTTGGGCCATTAGTATAAAATAATTCTTAGTACTTAAAGTAAGTGTTTGAGTTTATGAAAAGGTTTAGTTAGTTGTTGGTTTGCAACTGTACTGCGAAGGAAAGTTGTATTCAAGTTATTAACTTTTGCATCCATCGTCAAGCATCATGTTTTATATCTCGCATCATGTTAAACATGGCATTGTTACTACGTATAGTGAACAAAAGTGAGAATGTGGTAGTCAATCAAGTTGTGGAGGAAGTTAATCCGTCTGTTGAGGTCAGGTTTGATATTTGTGGAACGTGTCCGAAACCTGACTTTTCCGTCAATCAAGGCAAGCCCTGGATGCATTTAAACCTACATTGTGTTTTACAAATTTATATCACTTTTGCTTTTCAATACTGCATTAAGTGATTAGGAGTTGAGTGAAAACCTAATTGGTGCATTGCCGACCTTGTTTTTCCATATCAACCTTGTTACCAGTTTCAATTCGAGAATGCCTAATTATGCTTAGCCATGCTTAGACCGATAAAAGTCGAGTGATTACCTGTCACCTGCGAGATATTACATGGAATTTTGATATGATTGGTTACTTATGTTATCATGAGATATGAGCATGTAGAGTAATAAATCTAGACCGGGCGGACTCGGTGTGTGAGAGCCACAGGACATGGAGGTCTTGTGAGCGGGTTCTTTCCGCCTGTGTCAATTAAGAACCGTCCGTTGTTGAATTGCATGAGGTGAGACTTTATAGTACTAGCCACATACTCCAGTAAGCCTTAACTTGGCTATTCTATTACGAGAATGGCTACTCACGCACTAGGAGTGGAGAGATGGCGAGAATAGCGTGTACCCACATGGCAATGGGCTGGATTGGTGGAGTAATGTATTCTCGATTAGCGTGGACCCATTCTTGTTTTAGAGGATCTGAGGGTAGGTTGCTATATGTAGGTCAGGGACCTGCATATGTCATGTGGTTGGGAATCCCTAGCTGGGTTATAATCGGTTTGAATCGTCGTTGCTCCTCGGTTGTGGAGACTCAACTCACTGTTCATCATCGTACTTAATAAATGAAACTTGAGTAAGATTTGAGAAAGAGTTTGATATGAAGTTCATGATCTCATTACGGATCATGGCAGATTCATATACGGTTTTTATGAAAATTTAAATGTTGAATGAAAGAATTTGGTTAAAGAGCTTTTACGCAAAAGAACTTTGTTTATTGCTAAAGCCATACCTTGAACCCCTAGCCTGCAGTCCTAAGTCTTATCTATTGTTATTTCGGTTAAGTCTTGTTGAGTACTTTTGTACTCAGGGTTCGTTGACCCTTGTTGCAGGTGAGTTTCATGAGCAGGTCTGCTTTGGACCATTCTGCATGACTGTTGTTCAAATCAATGATGATAAGTGAATGTGTGACCCTTGGACAGGGTACTTATATTGTGTGTTTTGTATTATGTTACTAATGCCACTCCACTACTATGCTTTGTAATTATTATCGAACTTAGTTTGTAAGGTTTGAAACAACTGGTTTGTAAACTAAGTTATTGTAAGACTTCCGCTATTTTACTCTAATGTAGATATTTGAATAAATGTTGTAATACTGCAATGACTCTATAATGGGATCCTGCTCAGAAATCGTGGATGATTCGGGGTTCCCCGTGGACACTCGACAATCTTCTTAAGTTACCGGGAACATATGCATAGTCATCAGAGGTCATTGGATAGTGATAGGTGCATGTGGGCCCTATAATTTAGGAGGTTCTGCCATAGTGATGCCTTTGGCTTTGATGAGTACACTGGTTTAGAGTTCAAGAAGCTAAAGCAGTTGTTGGAACATATGAAGACACCACTCTATCCGAGTTGTAATGAGAGGTATACGAAGTTGTCCGCTTCACTAAAGCTTCTCCAACTGAAGGCGGCACATCACTAGACTGATAAGGGCTTCAGAGAATTGCTAGAAGTGCTCGGAGTTATGTTTCCTGAGGGGAATCAAATATCTAGGACTACATATGATGCCAAGAAGATTGTTTGTCCGATGGGATGGAAGTTCATGAAAACTCATGCTTGCAAGAATGACTACATCATGTTTTGTGGTGACAATGCATCCCTCAATGAATGCCCCAAGTGTGGGACCTCTCGTTACAAGCGAAGAACTGACGAGGGTGATGACGGTGAGGAGATGCACCGTAGAGTTCCTAGGAAGGTTGCTTGGTACTTCCCTATAATTCCTTGCCTAAAATGTTTGTTTGCAACCTCCAAGGATGCACAACAATTGAGCCAGCACTCGGATGGGTGGACGGTTGATGATTACATACGACACCCAACAGATGGTATTTAGTGGTGGGTCATTGATTTCAAGAATCAAACTTTTGCTGATGAGCTAAGGAATCTTTGGTTTGCACTCAGCATGGATGGCATGAACCCATTTGGTGACATGAGTAGCTCACATAGTGTCTGGCCCATGCTGTTAACTATCTACAACCTTCCCCCATGGCTATGTAACAAGAGGAGGTACTTGATGATTTCAGTTCTAATATCTAGTCCATGTCAACTAGGTGTTAACATCGACATGTATCTGAGGCTGCTTATTGATGATTTTAAGGAACTCTAGAAAGAAGAGGGTATCAGGGTGTATGATGGGTTCAGGAAAGAACATTTCAACCTACCTGCCATGCTCTTCACTACTATCACTGATATTCTAGGACATCATAGTGTGTCTGGGCAGAGCAAAGGAGAAAAAACTCCTTTCATTGCTTAGATGACATGGAGACTGTTTGGCTAAATAACTCAAAGAGGCTCTATGTAAGGCACCGACATTTACTTCCTAAGTCTCATCCATACCGGGAGATGAAACATCAGTTTGATGGCACTAGGGAGACAAGATCTACACCAAGGCATTTTAGTGGGCAACAGGTATATGACTAGGTGGAAGAGGATACCATGCCTAAAGTTGACCTGGAGAGCACTGTCTTTGGAAAACAAAAGCATAGTGCAAAAGCAAAGAGTGACGATAAGAAGAGATGGAAGAAAATGTCAATCCGGTGGGAACTGCCTTACTGGAAAGACAAAGCGGTCCGCTGCAGCATCGATCTCATGCACGTGAAAAAGAATGTCTGTGGGAGTTTGCTTGGGACACTCATGAATGACAAATGGAAAACAAAAGACCATGCCAAAGCAAGAGCGGACCTAGAGGAATTGGACATAAGACCTGAGCTCCGTCTAGATGGTACCAGTGCCCAACCACCTCTATCTACCATAAACCTAACTTGAGAAGAGAAGCAAGAATTGTGTGACTTCTTTCGTAGTGTCAAACTTCCCTCTGGATATGCAGCCAACATTCGAAAGCTTGTGCATGCAAGAGAATATAAGATGCTACCCATGAAGACTCATGATTGCGATGCCATGCTCACAATGATGCTTGCAGTTGGTATCCGGAACATATTGCTAGAAAAAACCCAAATGGCAATCATGAGCCTCTGCTCCTTCTTTAATGCAATCTCTCAGAAGGTCATTGATGAACAATCACAGTAAGATCTTGAAAAGAACATGATTGAGGTGATGTGTCTCCTTGAGGCTTACTTCCTGCCGACTTTCTTTGACATATACGTCCATCTCATTATACATTTGGTTAAGGAGATCAGTTATCTTGGACCGATGTTCCTCCACCACATGTATCCGTATGAGAGATTTATGAGCACTCTAAATAGGTATGCTAAGAGTCAGGTCCATCCTGAGGGAGCATGGCACAGTGCTATTCTACTGAGGAGGTGGTCGACTGGTGCCTCAGTTACATGGACCCCACCAATCCAATTGGCATCTCCAAGTCTCACCAATACAACAGCAACACACATAACATATATATACATGAAACCAGCAGCATCCAGTGGATGCTATGGTCATCACAACAACACAAATATACACCACATATAACATATATATACATAGATATCTAATTAATTTAAGGTGTCCATACATGAGCATCCAGCACATAGATCAGTCGGTGTCCATACAACATATCACCACACAGTACATATATTAGCTAAGGTAACTTAAGGTCATCATTGTTTCAATGGCATGATCACTTTGGCTTCTTAGCTAGGACGTTGTCCACCTCCTTGATTAGGCCCTCCAACTTCTGAGACACAGCCGCTAGCTAGGCACCCATGGTGTCCACCATCTCCTTAGTAGGTCCCTTCTCCTCCTTCTCAGTCAGCATCTTCTTCAACTCTTGAGTTCAACAACTCCTTGACGTCGTCAAGCATCCAGTGAATAGCCAAGAGCCTATCCTATAGTGGTTTCATAACCACTGCCTGTAGGGCCTCATGCAAGGTAGCTAGAGGGACCACAAAAGATGGAGCGTACATATATGAATAGAAACAGTTATCAAACAGGTAGCCATGCGCTGAAACTAAAATAAAAGTGAAAGTCTGAAACTAAAGCTGAAACTAAAACTAATTGTTGATGTTGTTAAGCTTGACAGATAGCACATTCCACTTAACTGAAGGTTCATATGTTAGACTATTGAAAGTGGGAGCTTACCTCATTGGGGTTGGAGCTTGAACCGCGGACTTGGCCGCACTTGAAGCCGGTGTGTATCCAACGACGGCACGCCTTCCCATTGTCATCGAAGCAGTGGCTGCACTTCTCCACTAGTGGTTCGCTATCCAATGAGATGTTCACCTCTAGCACGACCGCTGGCTCGTTCACCTTTGTCCTTGCCTCCACCAGCTTCACTGCTGCCAAACTCACCGCCGGCGAGGAAGAGGGCCCCATCGCCGAGGAAGAGTGCATGCCCTTCTTCTTCACTGCCACTGATGAGGCGGGCACGGCCATCTTCCTAGAAGTCATCCCACACCTCTTCTTGAACCTCGGTGGGTGCACTAGGACATCCTCCACCTCCACCTTCACCGCCACTAGCGATGAGGGTGCGGCCATGGAGGAAGGGACGAACCGCCCAGTCCTTGGGTCCCTTCGGCAGTGGCACCTCTCAGGCCTCGTCATCTCCAAGGGCGGCGGTGGCAGAGAGGAGGTGAGAGGGGTGGAGGGCGGTGGTGGTGAGGGAGGTGAACGTATGGAGGTGCAGTGCGCGGACTGTGAGGGTGGCAAAGTGAGCGAGGCGATGTGATGGGGTGGTAGTAGTTATTTTATTAATATATGGAAGGGATGCGCCAGTTCGGATCTGAATCTAAAGGGACGCAGTAGTACAAACGCATCGGAAGTAACAACTACTCTAGACATGCCTTTACTACATGCATCTATAGTAATTAATTACTACCGATGCGTGTCCCAACACGCGTCTGCAGTAGTTAAATTGATAATTTCAATTTCAAATCTTGGAATACAATTTTAGTGTAGTAAATGATCTAAAATGGAAATGTTGTAAACATAAAACTTATAGAACTCGTCAAGACCATCAACTTTTATTTTGGACACACTTGTTCATCAATCTTTGAACCAATGAAAATTATCGCGTATCATATTTAAATTATTCAAAACACTTTATGTATGAACTCCTTACATAGCACAATGGAAAGACACTTGCTTCTGGGCCTGCAGGTCTCAGGTTTGATCCCTGGGAGGGACATAATTTTTTGACCTGCTTTTTTTTATTGTTACAGACGCGTCTTGGCCACACGTGTCTGTAGTAAGAAATTTCCTTTTGCCCACCATTTTTTTACAAATTTCTTAGCCTTCCCGCATTCCCCAAGTCCATTCACATCCAACTTCCCGCATTCTAGGGTTCTGATGACCGCTCCTCGCCGCCGTCGTCGCATCCACGCGCCTCCGCCGTCTTCGCCCCCGTCAGCTCCCTGCATTCTAGGGTTCCACCGCTGCCGCATCCGCCCGTTGTCTGCATCCGTGCACCATAGTCCGCCCGCCTTTGTCTCTGACACCGTTCGCCGAGGTTCGACAGCCACCGTCTCCGAGGCTATCCTCCGCCATTGTCTTCAACTCCGTCCGGTAGGGTACGATGCATCGTCTCCAAAGCGGCTAGGCGTGGCGGTGGCCGTTCTAGGGGCACTGTGAGCAGAGCAGAGAGCGCAGGTCGATGGCATATTTTGCTTCTAGAACCCCCTTCATCCTCTCCGATAGTGCTAGCCTCCTCCTTCGACCCCACCTGGTGAGTTCTAACTTGGATTTTCTTCACTTAGATGTAGCAGCTTAGTGATTTTGCAATAGCCAAGGATTTGTAGTATGAAAGGCTATTACCAAGTCTCTGTTTGTTTCTGGTCAGGTATAATAGATAGATAAGGAGCAGTAGATGGATTTTTGAAAATTAGAATGTCTGGTTATGCTTGTATGTGGATTGAGATGTTCTTGTGCCTATGACATGAATGAAATACTAGACTAGTAGCATTGGTTTCTAGAGCCTGAACTTGTACATTAATTTTAGTCTTATCATGTAGATGTTGTACAATGGGTTGTAAATATTGATTGGGACTATTAGCTTTGCTATATTACTGAACATGTGGGTTCTTTGCGGGCCACCACTTGATGCTGACGATGGCACAGGCCAATCTGACTTATCCTCAGGTACAACTACAAATATATATGTATTTATTACTGCTTAGCTGTTGTGATCTACTTGAAATGCCTTGATCCCCTCTTATTGTCATATATACTGCTGTTGTCAATTTTTGAAATTGTTGCTGTGATCTGGAACAAGATGAAGCTGCTGTTGTGATATGTTGCTATGACTCTTTTGTAGACTATGGTTGGCTTATATATATTTACCTGTAATTTTTGGTACTGCTGTTGTCATATATATATTGTCATCTCTTGTTGTACAGCTTTATTTTATGGATGATGGCTATGCACATGTGTAACTTCATCTTATGACTACCTTTCTTTGTCTTAGGATTTTAAAGTGCAGTCCACTCCAATCAACTTTGCGGACATTAGAGAGAAGCTCACCTCGTTTATTGTGTCACAGATCCTTGACAAAATAGGCTAGTTTCATTGTTCACATACAAAACCATGACGAAGTGTCTGGTATATATGGTCATTTGATCTGTGAACTATGTTTGGAGCCTGTGAAATACAATTAGAGCTGTGAGATATAAACAGGTGAGAATAACCTGGTGATGAACAATCGATCTGTGAATTGTGTGTGATATGTGTGTAATTCGAACAAATTAAGTTTTGAGATGAACAATTGTGATCTTGTATATATATCATTTCTATGAGATCTGTGTATATATATCTATGATCTATGTATATCTATGCTATTTAGGCTGTGCTGTGGGCTACAGACGGGTCTAGGCTATAGACGCGTCAGTAGCATTTTCCTTACTACAGACGCGTCTGAAGTCTAGACCCGTCTATGGTAAGGAAAATACTACAGACGCATGTAGAGAATACGAGTCTCTAGTATGCTACTTACTATAGATGCGCTTACAAACATCGTCTATAGTAGGATTCTTACTATAGATGCATGTATTATACACGCGTCGGCACTATGTTTCTTCACACAAACACGTTTACAAACATCGTCTGTAGTAGGATTCTTACTATAGACGCATGTATTGTACACACATTGGCACTATGTTTCTTCACACAGACGCGTTTACAAACATCGTCTATAGTAGGATTCTTACTACAGACGTGTGTATTGCACACGCGCCGGCCCTATGTTTCTTCACACAGACATGTTTACAAATGTCGTCTGCAGTTGGATTCTTACTATAGACGCGTATAACAGACACGCATCTGAGATATGGTTCTTCACACAGACGCGTCTTAATCTTGTCGCGGATGCGTGTTAGCAACATGCGTCTCTAGTAAGAGTTTACTGTAGACATGTGTAGATACTCACTAGTCTCAGTTAAGGGCTTATCACAGACGCGTGTTCATTTTTGTCACAGTCACATATTGGTAACACACGTCTGTAGTATGTGCTTATTACAGACGCACTTTTTACACGTCTGTAATAAGCCTTATTACAGACGCGTTATGGTAATCTGTGATGTGCCTGAACGCGTGTCTGTGATGTGCTTTTTTTACATAGTGTCAGCTCCTTGGCCTAAATCAAGAAAATCTCTTCTTGGTTCCCAGGTTGTGGTGCACTATGGTCGCACACTTCACTCGGAGCGACCGAGTGTGCTGTAGTCTTTCTGAAGGAAAATAAAGCAGACCAAGACTGGAAGCTACCACAGAAGATGGGGTCTGGAAAAGGGAATTTTGCAAGTTGGTTGATTCTGTGCCTTGCTTATTTGGAAGGAGGCTGATTCTTCACTATCTGATAGATGAGACAGTGCTTTGAGCAATATTTTTTGCATTCTACAACAGATGAGTTCCTGATATTACAGTAGAAACGAATTATTTTGTCAAATTATCTCTGTCCCATGCCGTTATTTGCAGGGTGACTTACTTCCCTTTCTTGCATTTCATGGATTCTAACCATGTGCTCAAGGATGTCTTAAGTTCTACTGGGAATTGTGATAAATAGTTTGTTTGTTTGCCCAGTGTTTTATGCAAGTAATAAGAACTTCACTTTTGTTTATAAACTATCATACCTTCCCAATCTACACTTCAGCTCATTTTGTATATTTTATGATACCTTGTGCACTGATGATACCTACTAATTATCTAGATGAGCATGTCCTTATCTGATGGGAACATACTAATTATCTAAGTGATTGTAGTTCCATAGATTTCTTGGTATAAATTATAACATGAACAATTTTGCTTGAATATTTTTTCAGCGTGCCTTTAATTTTATCAGTTGCTGTGTCTAGCTTCCATCAGTAAGATTGTTGCTGATCATTAACTAATCACTACACCCATTAGCCTTATCTTTTGTTTGCTTCGAACCAGACGTTTTATGTTTCTGCATTCCATTTTTCAGTTTTAACCACTAAAGTATATTTAAGATTTTTTTCTCGAACAAGCAGGAGATCTGCGTATCCTTATATTAAGAAGAACAAATAAAGGGGAAAGAACCATTACAAACACACACTCACGCCCAAGACAACTGATAAGTAAGAAATCGTACTAGCAAAAGGCTGTTTGTCACAGAAACATGCTTTCATATCCTAATTTTGGCAATTTTAGTGCCATACTATGAATGAAAATATAAAGAAAAAAGTTTTCTTTATAATCTTTTGTGAGATAAAGAGAAACAACTCCTATTCGGACCAATGGAAGTTATCAACTAATAGAAGAGGAAATATCATGGAGAAATTGAGCATATGAGCTTGAAGGACTCAAATACATATGCACGGCACCTTTGCTTGGTGTTATTAACATGTGAGATTGACTGGTTATCCCATTTAAAATTGTGTCACTAATCTAAAATATGTTTTCCTTTTTTTCTCCGTTATACAAAGGTTATGTCATAGATGTAACCAGTAAACCAGATCTGCCATACAAAGGTCATGTTGTTGAGCTGTACCGCCAATGAACCGGGGGTCCCTTAAAGTAGCTGATATTTTCCTTATGTGTTGATAAAATCTCTTCCTGAGCTATACTGCTAACTTAATTTGTATTGTACTATAGGCCATATTGCTGAAGGGGCACACCCCCTTAGTACTTTCAATGCTACTGGATCAACGAAAAGAACCATTAGTAGTGTGATAAGATCAGAAAGGGCTGCTAGCGGAGTAGGAACAAATTCAAAGAATCAAATTCGGAAGAGGGCAGGTCCAAGCAAGGTGGAGGGGCATAGAAGTCTTTTTGGTGAACAGAGTACAGAACAGATTCAATTAAACATTGAAGGAGATGCTTCTGAAAACTTCATTCTTCACATGTTTGAGTCAGAAGTATACCAATAAGCATTGAGGGAGTGCAGGGAGCACGTAGTGAGAGATCAAGATCCAAAATACTTGCTGTGAAAGGTAATTCAAGTTGCTCTACCATGCCCCCAACTCAAGGAGCCAAGAAAAACAACAGTACTGTTGTTAGGAAGCAGCAGCCTGAACCAACACAAGAATTTTCAATTGCAAATTGTATCCATGCAATGCGACAAATGGTTGATTGAGTGATGAACAAAAGGTGCTGTCCTGTGATCTCTTCAGAGATGCTGCGAATCGAGAGATCTTCCTCTCCCTTGATGGAATTCTTTGAACTATGTGGCTTAAAAGGCAACTAACCAAAAATTGCTGGGAGTAAAAATTGTAAGTATTATAATATATCTGTTCATTTCTAGTCGACTTGTATTCTCATATGGTGAACATAGTCCAATAGTTGTTTTTGAAGATGTCCTACACTACACTATTTACTAAAAGGTTCTTTTGATAAATGCATAAAACAGATTGTGTATTTGATTGATGCTTGATAGTACAAGGAACTGAACATGTTCAAGGGCCTCTTTGGGTCGTGGATCCCTTGAAATTATTGTTGATTCTTGCTAATCTTATAGCTCTTTGCATCAGTTTGGTTATATATATCTAATTCTGACTTGATAGGGTTAACATGATTGATCTCTTACGGTTGAGTCCCTGCTGCTGAAACAGAGATTTATTTGTTAGCTTAATACAAAGAATATTGGGAGTATTCTGACCATGGTATGATTAATTTGGTCCAAATGACATGGTTTCTCTTAAAGAAAAAAAATGCTTTTGGCCATATCATAATTTTGGTAAGTTTATTATATGATATTTTGAATTTATTATTGATATATGACGCAAAAGTTTTGTAGACAAAAGGAAACAAGACCTTTTTCTAGACAAAAGGAAGTATCAATTGCAGAGGATAAAGTGTCATTGATACAAATTGTGTACGAGAATATCCAAATGCTATATGTAAGATCAAGTAGAGTGCTTCTATTTTGTGCGATCTGTCATGTCAACTTGTTTGATAACTGTTTTTTCTTCCATTTCTAAATGAGTTCTATGAGGCAAATTTGAAACTATGATTTGAGGAACTGAACTGCTCAATATGTTTGATAAAGGCATTGAATTGGTAAACTTGTCAGCTGCCACGGAGATCAGATACAGGCACTATAATTGGACTTTTTGTGTATTGCTGGTATTTTGTTGCTTTCATCTGATAACGCTTGAGATGATTCAATGTCGAAGGTTAGTTTTGTAGAGTCTTGTTGACAACCAAAATTGTCCATTTTGTGAAGTTGTCAGAATGTGGAACGGACTTCACCATTGCGTTCCTCTCGTCGAGACGGTCAAAAAACATATATGAAACGTGTTCCCTCAAGAAAATCTCACCCTAACAGAACTTCTAACCCCAGTCAGAACCTCTCATTTTCGCTTGGAGGTCCTGAGTTTGTGCGAAAATCAGAACTTCTGACCCCCTATCAGAACTTCTGATTTTCGCCTAGAAGTGCTGGCTTTGTGCGGAAATCAAAACTTGTGACCCCTCGATAGAACTTTTGATGTTCGCCTAGAGGTGTTGGCTTTGCGTGAAAATCAAAACTTCTAACCCCCTATCAGAACTTCTGATTTTCACAGTCCGAATCAGGGAGAGTCCAAACTCAATCCCAACTCTTCCAAATTCGTGGGAAACTTAGAGATTAAGTCTTAGAGAGGTTTCCTACTGGGATAATACCACCCCCTCTATATATATGAGAGGATCACGGCCGATTGAGTTCCCATCTATCCAATCGTCATACAAACCAATCTATCAACTCCTTTTGCCCTAATTCCCCTCTCTCAACCCCTCTTGCTATTGGTTGAGTTTCCCGATGAGATTCAGTGGCATCCTAGGTGGCCTTGTTGGTCCTAGGAGATCCTCCACGTGCTCCTCTCTAACGGGTCTTCCCGGGAGAAGTTCGGGAGTTTTTCCGGCCAAGAACAGGCTCTACATCGGTCTCATCAGTCTCTAGATCGGTTTGATTGATTACACCACGTTCTTGCTGCGTTGCAGGTTGTGTGCAACCTCTTTGGGCATCCAAGGCCCTACTGGTGTGTTGGCTTGGGGTCATCTTCAATATCAACATACTTTTTGGTGACTCCGCTTGGGAAAGCGAAGCGAATCAAGAATCAATCTACTAGTAACATGGGAGGCAACGATGGTGCCACCACCGACAAGGGTTGTCGATGAAATCTAGTCGGTAGTCTACCGAGGAGTATACCCACGGTAGTAGATGATCGGTGTAGGTGCACGTAATAGGAACTAGATGGTGACACAAGGCGCAGAGAGCGATTTAGACAGGTTCGGGCCGTCTGATCGACGTAATACCCTAGGTCCTGTGTTTTTTGTTGGATTGTATTGAATATGAGATGATTTCAAGAGGGGTCCCTACCCGCCTTATATAGTCTAGGGGGCAGGGTTACAAGTCGGTTAGATCTAGATCTATTCGGGTATATGGTAAGTATTTACAAGGAGTATGATATCTATCATATCCGAACAAATTCTTCTCTATCTTCAAGATTTCTTCCTAAAACCGTGTGATGCATACCGATCAGTGTCTTGCATCACACGCCTTCTTCTTATGTGCTGGACCACCCCTGGTGTTGCGGCCCATGTCCATTGTCGTGGGTATCTAGGGTTATACCCCCACAGCTAGTCCCCGAGCGCCTTGTATCTGCTGAGCAATGCCATCTTGAGCAAGTTCGAGCAGTTTGACATGAAGCCGATCAGTTTAACCGGTGATCCGAGCGGTAAAAGTTGAAGCCGACCTGTTTAACTGGTGATCCGAGCGGTAAAAGTTGAAGCTGACCAGTTTAACTGGCGATCTGATCTTGGACTTAGCCTTGCCAGAAGATGTAAGGGGCTCAAGATAAAAATTTGAAAATTCTCCACCTTAAGCGAAGTGTAGCCCCTTAGACTCCGTTTGCGAGGAATCATCCATGACTTAGTCAAATAAGGAGGGTAAATCAAAAAAAGAGCACTGCATTCACCGCTAGATGAAGTGTAGCCACTTAGTCCCCGAGCCTACTAGAAGATGAAGAATGAATCTTGTAGCAGGGTCAAAGAAAATAAATCTGAAAGCTTGCTACGTCATCTGATACGTGCGAATCAAGACCTGGCCGCCAAGGGAATCACTGGCTTAGCTAGCGATGAAGCGATGAACAATCCGACCAATTGGTTGGCGAAGAAACAAACACCGATCAACCCAACCAATTGGTCGGTGGCAAAGTGAGCGCCAAGTAGAAGTGAGTGTCGAACAGTCTGACCAGCTGGCTGGCGGCGAAGGTCATGAACCTAGCGGTCCGACCAGTTGATCGGCAGAGAAAGCAGCGGCAGAGCTTGCCGGAGACATCGACCTTCGGTGAAGTGTACACACTTAGGCTTCATTGGTGAAGTCAGATGATCACCATCTGGTGTCAGGATCAAAGAATTACAACAATCACTAAATCAGGATAATCAACTCCCAACATAGCCAAGCACACAGCTAGCCCCTAGCTTAGCTGAAAACCAGTAAGAAGGAATAACAGTGCATTCACCGCAAGGTGAAGTATACACACTTAGTGCTTGAGCCTACTGTAAGATAGAGAAACATCTTGTAGCAGGATCAAAGAATTAAGTGTGAAGGACGAAGTCCCCGTGCTTAGCACTGGGTAGTAAAATTCGATCGCCCGGGGAGTCTCCAGATTAGCTGGCGACCCTTGTCCGAAGAAACCAAACACCGAAGAGTCCCTAGCCTAGCAGGCAGGACCCCAGCATCACTGACGATGAAGGGACGAACAATCCAACCAGTTGGTTGGTGAAGAATCCAGTGCCGAGCAGCCCAAACAACTGGTCGGTGGCGAAGTGACGTCGAGTAGATATGAACGCCAAATAGTCTGACCAACTGGTCGGCGACGAAGGTCATGAACCTAGCAGTCCGACCAGTTGATCGGTGGAGAAATACGAAGGCCAGGTGGTGCGACCATCTACACGATAATTCTACAATACAAATATGTAGGACTGATAACAGAAGATATGAATGCAGTGATGAAGAAAGCAGAGCAAAGTTTATTAGGAGAGATATATCGGTGAATTTTATATCCTACAGATCAGTTTATGTTTATTTAGAGTTTGTTCATATTTATAAAAAGAATGAAATCCCCGTGCTTAGCACTAGACATTGGAGTAAAATTTGGAGAGTGCTTAGCACTATACTATGGTGAACATTGGAGAACATTGGAGAACAATGGCGAAATTTGGAGACCGTGGCGAAATATGGAGACAGTGGTGAATTTTGGAGACCGTGGTGAAATTTGGAGGCTATGGCGAAATATGGAAACCGTGGAGAAACTTGGAGACCGTGGCAAAATTTGGAGACCATGAAGAAATATGGAGACCGTGGTGAAATATGGAGACCGTGGAGAATGCTTAGCGCTATACCGTGGTGAAATTTGGAGAACATGGAGAGTGCTTACGACTGAGGCGGCTCGCTTGGCAGCTCGGGCGGCTTGGCAGCTCGGTGGCACGGCGGCTCGGTAGCTCGGCGGCTTGAGCAGCTCGGTGGCTCGGCAGCACGGTGGCATGGCGGCTCGGTGGCACGGCGGCTCGAGCGGCTCGGCGGCACAGCAGCTACGTAGAGTCATAGGCAAACGGACATAATCGGAGCCTGGCGAAGTCAATTCACATGGGGAGGCGAAGCCCTTGAGCGTGTCCGACCGAGGCAAGGGTGTAGTCCGATTTGAATGGCGATAGTATACGTTAGCATGGAGAAATAAGTAATTTGAGAAAAATTATGGAAAACAAATGGAGAAAGCACAAGGCCGCCGCTGCTATTGATAGTTATCAAGGTAGAAAAAGTTATATATATGTTAGAATATTCAATGAAAAAAACCATGACTTAGCTGGTTTGGATTGATGACGTTGGAGTCACGTTTCATGAGTGTAAATCGGTAGCAAGGGAATTTATTTCTTGCATGCATGCTCGAGGCTATATGTAGATGCAGTCAAAACACCATGATGGTTTGTTTACTTATCTTGCATGGTATTGTAGATAATACGTCGTGCTTTGCTTGTTGACGTTGATCTTAGTGAAAATCACAATGCGTCGTAGTGAGTTGCCGCGTAATGTCGAGTCGATAGCGAGGACCACGCGAGCCATCGATGAGGGCTGATGAGCACCGCCGAAGGATGATGACAAGTCGATGTCGGGTGATGCAGCCGAATTCTTAAAGTTGACATGCGTGTTGCTGGCTTGCCGCATGTAGCCGTCTCCTTGATTGGTGCCGACGAAGCGCATCATTGGACCTCTAGAGAACTCTTACGAAGATCGATGCCCCTCAGAGCCTTGAGTTGAGATTGCCGTCTCACGGAGTCGAGTCGTCACCACAGATGGTGATGATGATGAAAAATTCCCATCTGGTTCTCCCTAAGTGTAGCTAACGATGTAGCGACAGACAATCCGAATAGTTGGTTAGTGAAGTGAGCGCCGAACAGTCCGATCAACTAGTCGGATATTGCATTATGGAACATCTTAAACATAGATATATTAAACGTGGAGACATTTAATTATGGAAAATAACCGGAGAAATAATAATTGGAGGAGCATGGCGAAAACTCGAAGAAAATAATTAGAGAAAGTTGTATTAAATGCGAATATAGTAGAGGTACTTAGCTTTAGTCAGAATGTCTGATCGGCGGCGTATGATGTTATCTGGTCGGCATCGACGAAATTACCTGGCCCTCGAGCTTTCCAGCCTGTTGTCAGGGCAGCGGTCGCGGTCGTCATAGTGCCATTCTATGCGGCAATCATTATTGCGACGCAGTAGGCGATCGGACCGAAAAGTTCAGGAGTCGTCGTCCTTATGCCGTTGGTCGGCCTTATGCAGATCAGATTCGGAGAGATCATAGCCGCGTTCGATTTGATGGCCGAGTGGAGTAGTTGGCGTGTCGTAGAGGCATAGTCGGACGAGAGCGCGAAGACGTAGCTGAACTGGTGTTGTTGCTTGATGCATCTCGGCGAGCAGATGAGCCTCCATTCGCGGGATCTTGCAGCTTATGACCCAACGAATGAGTGCACACACACACACGAGTGCATGCATACCACGGCAATCTTCGCGTAGCTTCCATAATTAGCTTCTTCTTTGATGCATGTCCATAATTAGCTTGTATATGGCTATACGGTCTCAGCTTGCATTGTTGCATGCTCCTTAGATGGATGTGAGACCGAGTACTTGACATCATATCTTGCAACGTTGGTTCTTGATATTTCACTGCTCTTGTTGATTTGCCTGCATGGTAGGTGCGTGGCGTGCTTTCAATCTTGATTAGCCTGGTGCTGCGCGGTGTCGTTGCCGATGGCATTGGCAAGCGACGAGTAGATGACGGGGTCCACAACGCCGGGTTGCCGTAGGATGAGGGTGACGAGGTCGATGCTGCCAGCGAGGGCCGCTGCGCGCCGATGGCGATGAGTAGGTTGGCGACGGTGAGTTGATCACGTGTGATGACGACGAGATCGACGTTTGTGTCAGAATTGAGATCAAAACGTAGATGAATTCTACATGCATGGGTACACGCAGATGCGGATACATCAATATCCAGCTCACGTGGCCTTCACGGAGGCATTGCTGGATGTGTATACGCCTCCTCCTGGGTGACGGAATCGAAGCGTGTCACGGCCAAGTCTGATCTATCTGGCTGTCCCAGGCTGCCAAAAAAGCACAGGCCCGCCGCTAGACTCCCCACGCCATGACATGCCGCCGCGAGTTGCATCGTGATGTTGCCTGGATCAGTCGAGTTGCTACGAACAATGTAGCTAGATCTTGAGGTAACCATCTGGTTTGCCAGAGGATCAGCACGCACACCCCCTACTACTATCGGACTCAGTGGCTTTGCCGAGTGCCAGGGGCACTCGGCAAAGCCCACTTTGCACTCGGCAAAGGCTTTGTCGAGTGCTACACTCGGCAAAGGACACTCGGCAAAAAATGGGTTGGCAAAGGTGTCTTCGTCGAGTGTTTTTTGTCGGGCACTCGGCAAAGCCTTTGCCGAGTGCCCGACACTCGGCAAAGTTGGAACCGAAAAAAAACCCGAAAAAAATGGGAAAATAGAAAAAAATGGAATTTTTTTTTAATCGATGGAGGCCCCCACCGGCCAGTGCGCGCCCATCTCCGACATTTTCGCGGCCGACAGGATTCGAAACCGCGACCTCCCTCTGTGCGCAAGCCTCCTCTACCACTACACCACACTGTCACTTGTGTCTAGATTCCGTTTTAGTTCTCAACATATTATACTAAACCGAGTGTGAATTGCTTGTTTGAAGCCCTAAACGAATTCAAATAAAAAAGTTGTAAACTACAAAGTTTCATAACTTTTGGAGATCTACACTTTTAGTTTAGAAAGTTTTTCCATCCGAGGTCGTTTATAAAATTTGAATTTCAAAATTTTGAAATTCAAACGCAGTTTTGCATGACAAGATGATTTCAAATCAAAAAGTTGCCAACTACAATGTTTTATAACTCTTCGAGATCTACAGAGTTTATTTTGGTTGTTTTTCCATCCGAGGTCGTTTGAAAAGTTCGAATTTTAAATTTTTGAAATTCAAACACAGTTTTGCATGACAAGATGATTTCAAATCAAAAAGTTGCCAACTATAATGTTTCATAACTTTTTGAGATCTACATATTTTATTTTGGTTGTTTTCCATCCGAGGTCGTTTGAAAAGTTTTAAATTTTAAATTTTTGAAATTCAAACATTAGTTTTGCATGACAAGATGATTTCAAATCAAAAAGTTGACAATTACAAAGTTTCATAACTTTTCGAGATATACAAAGTTTATTTTGGTTGTTTAGTCATCTGTTCATCCAACATGGTCGTTCTAACATTGTTCACAAATCTTATATATCTCTCTTGTAGTTTCATAAACTACCAGAGAGATATGTTAGATTTGTGAACAAATTTATTTTCACTTTGTCATATGAGAAAAGACCAAAACAAACATTGTACATCTTGATGAGTTATACAACTTTGTAGTTGAAAA